>NC_043714.1:56958130-57010093 GCF_006229205.1 Suricata suricatta
TAAGTCTTTGGTGTTGTAAAAGCAACTTCATTTAAACATAATCACCCCCACCACCAAAAAAAGAAGAGGAAAAAAAAAAGTAAATAAAATAATAAGGGAAAAACCCAAGACACACTTCTTATGGGGAAAAAAAAAACAGCATGTAATTTCTGTCCTTGACGGAATGTGTTAAATAAGCAAACACCCCCAACAAGGAAAACAAGTACCACAATGTAAAAATATTCGAAAAAGAAAACCCTCTCACATGCATAAATGAAAGATTGCACACAAAGAACTCACATCTTTTCAAGCTTCAATAGTAAATATTCTGCTACTATGTATTAAATACTGCATGGTTTGCCCAAGCTAAGACGAAACCACATCGTAAATCAATAAGCATTTTGCATTTTCTTTCATTATCTACTCAAAGTCATGCCTACTGCACCTCTAAACATTTCATTAAATCGAATTATACAGCAAACACTCCCAAAATAAACTTAGGTTGTATTGCAGTTTCACTTAACAGTGTATAAAATGCTGTGTTGTGACAGGTATCAACTATCCATTAGATACTGAATCAATTTTTCTTAAGCACTATGAATATGTGAAATCTTAATATTTTATCCAAGTGAAAAGTCATCAGTTAAAAGTTACACAGGAAAAAAAAATGACAAAAATGAAATACTTTATAAATCTCCACTTACAATAGCATCAAAATGAATAAAAACAATTGAGAATAACTTGTACACTGAAAACTACAAAACAGCTGGAAGAAAACAATACAAATAAATGGAAAGGCATTTATTCATAGCTTGGAAGATTTAATATTGTTAAAATGCCTCTTCTACCCAAACTGATCTACCGATTCATGTAATCCCCACCAAAATCCCAATGGTATTTTCACAGAAATAGAAAAAAAAAAAAAATCCTAAAATTCATATGGAATTTCAAAGGACTTTAAATAGCCAAAATCTTGAGAAAGAAAAACAAGGCTGGATGCCTCATCCTTCCTGATTTCAAAATATATTACAAAACAACAGTAATCAAAGCAGAATGGTACTAGCATAAAATTTCTAGAAGATAATATAAGGAAGAAGCTTCCTAACATTGGTCTTGACAATAACCTCTTGGCTAGTATACCAAAAGTACCAGCAACAAAAGCAAAAACAAACAATATGGATTACATCACACTAAAAAGCTTCAGCAAAGGAAACAAATCAACAGAGTGAAAAAGTAACCTATGGAAGAAAATATCTGCAAACCATACATATAAGGGGTTAATATCCAGAATATACAAAAAACTTCTTCAACTGAACAACAATCATTAAAAATAGACAACAGACCTTAATAGACATTTCTTCAAAGAATACATACAGACAACAAGCAATATAAAAAGATACTTAACACCACTATCTATCAGGGAAATGAAAATCAAAACCACAGTATCACCTCACATCTGTTAGTACAGTTATTATCACTATCAAAAAAGTAAAAAACTGGGGCGCCTGGGTGGCGCTTGGTTAAGCATCCAGCTTCAGCTAAGGTCATGATCTCATGGTTCATGGGTTCAAGCCCCGCATCGGGCTCTGTGCTAACAGCTCAGGGCCTGGAGCCTGTTTCCAATTCTGGGTCTCCCTCTCTCTCTGACCCTCCCCTGCTTGCACTGTCTCTGTCTCTCAAAAATAAATAGATAAATAAATAAACAAACAGTAAAATAAAATAAAATACAGAAAATAACAAATTTTGGTGAGGATGTGAATATGTCGCAACCCTCATGCACTACTGGTAGAGAATATAAACTGGTGTAACTACTAAATAGGCAGTATGGAAGTTCCTCAAAAAATTAAATATAGAATTAAATATGATCCAGCAAATACCACTCCTGGGTATATATATCCAAGAGAACTGAAAACAAAACCCTGAAGAGATAGCTGCAGCATTAATAAAAAAAAAAAGCCAAGAGGCAGAAACAATGTAATTATTTATCAACACATGAATGGATAAAGCAGTGGTATTACATACAACAGAATACTACTCAGCCTTAAAAAAGGATATCCTGCCATATGCTGTAACACACAGGAACCTGGAGAACATTAAGTTATGTAAGATAAACCAGTCTCAAAAAAACCAAAGACAAAAACACTGCTAACTTCACTTATATGAGATATAAAGGAGTCAAACTCTAAGAAACCAAAAGCGGAATGGCGATTGCCAGAGACTGGCAAGAGGGAGAAGAGGAACAGTTGGTCAACAGATTGAGAGTTTTCGTTTTTGCAAGATGAGAAAGTTCTACAGATCTTTTCCACACCACCTGCATATAGTTAACACTCTATACACTAAAAATTGTTTAAAATGGTAAATTTTACTACTTGTTCTTATGTTAAAAAGTTACACAGAAAATGATCCCTGAGAGTTCAGACAAGTAAGAAGTTACTTTCAACTAGATTTGTTTTTAATCTTTCAGCTTATTGACCTTGGCCTTTGGTGTAAGCTTTATCTACTACTGGCCTTCGCTAACAAAGCAATTATATCTGTAGCACCAAAATAATCCAAAAACACAAGAACCTCTTGAAATGCTTAAGGAGTATCTTCTTTCTGAAACAGAGTGCTAAGCTCATCTTTTTAAACACTAAGTTAAAAGACTACAGAAGGAAATGGATATGGGACACACAGATAATCTTGCCCTTCGCGATGTAAGCTATCTGCAAGCTGATTTCATCATGGGAAAGTTAACAGCACAGCTCCTATCCAAATTACTAAAACCTGAATCTCAAATTACAAATAAGGCCAAGCTAACCAATCTTTTGATATAAATCCTCATTTCAAAGAATTTGCTTCATTTTTTAATGTTTACTTATTTTTTGAGAGAGAGAGACAGAGTGCAAGTGGAGGAGGGGCAGAGGGAAAGGGAGACACAGAATCAGAAGTAGGCTCCAGGCTCCAAGCTGTCAGCACAGAAACGAAGTAGGGGCTCAAATCATAGGATCATGACCCGAGCATAAGTTGAATGCTAACCGACTGAGCCTCCCGCTAACTGACTGAGCCACCCAGGCGCCCCGAATTTGCATAATTTTTTCAAGAAACTCAGAAATCAAGTGAACTAGACTGGCCTGATAGACTCCCAATAAGCGATAATCAAAGGTTATGGTGAGAACTGTATTAAAAATCATTTGTGTACACGGCAAAGATTTTTGAAACGAGTACCCTTACCTTCATCAAAGTCAGCGTCATCTTCTGTGTGTTGAGGGAAAGGAAAGCAGTTGGTAATTTCAAGACGATCTTCTACAACCAACCCCAAAAGTACTCCCTGAACCACTTCAGTTCCTTGTCCTTCTTCTTGGTAATGTTTGATTATTTTTAATACCACCTAAAAGAAAATACAGAAATGAGCTTAAAAATCATCCTTACAGTTTCTATTTCCTTTATTTCAAAGGAAAAAAATTGAACCATACTTGTAGGTTTGCAAAAGCCACCAAATTATGTAATAGAACCAATTTTCTTACAAATCAATTCTTACTCTGACACAAATAATAAGCTCATGTAATCTAAACGTACACCTGAAACTCCTGGAGTCTGAAGAGATGTCAAAAGTGTCCATGAATAGCACTCACGACTTCAGGTCAAGGCTCCAAAAGCTCTGGAATTCAGGAGCAGCTTCAAACAGTATCACCTCAATTCAAGATTATTATAAAGGAAGTGAGCCTATTAACTTCTGTTAACAGAACTATAATTTCCTGACACAAATGATAAAACCATTAATAACATAAAGACCTCAATTACCTGAAAACCTGAAAGCAGACCAATCCCCTGATAGTTTCTTAACATCTCAAGGTGGTTCCTGAACAAAGCTTCTCATTAAGTCAAAGGAAGCAACAATGAAGAACGTGTATCCAAGAAGGATATGTTTGGTAACAGAAATCAAAGAGAACCAAGTTTCCAGCACTACCTAATTTTCCTCAACCAGAAGGATACACCAAATAACCTCTAATGGAAAACTGGCTCTTGCATTACTCTCTCCTTTAACATTTCCATAAAGATAAAGAGGTTAACAATGCAAAGTTGGACAGGCAATTAAGTTAAAGGTTCACAGTATCAGTAATCATTAATAATAACTCCTAAAAAGTAATTCCCACAATTATGTTAGAAGAAAGGACAATAATCACTTTACAAATAAAACAAAAATAGAGAAAAAGTAAATGGTCAAAAGTCACACATCCAGGAAGTGGAAGAGCCAAGATTTAAACCAACTCAAACTCCAAAGCTGTGTATTTTCACTTTAATAACAAAGAGACTTATTTTCATATCAATAATTTGGTAATTAAAACAATGAATTAGTCACAGATTATATGATGAACAGACCCCAAAAAGATACTGTATCAACAAGATCCAGACCTCTTAAGGACAGCAAGCAGTTAGGAGAGAAAAGAGCTATATGTGGAAGAACCCAACAGATTAAGACTTTCAACAGTATGAAATGAAGAAAATGCAAAAACTTACACATTCCTATAGAAAAGACCTCTCTACTTCTGGAAAGGCACAGAATGAGATCTGACTGTCGTGCAGGTATGGGTATGAGTTCCAGCTCTATTTATTCTTCCTAAGTCTTTGATTTCTAATTTGCAACATGGAGCTGTTCCAGAGCAATACTGACACCATTAAAAATGAGATAATGTATAGCAAATACTTCACACAGGGTCTGATATGTAAATAATCAATATTACCAATTTTTGTCAATAAAAAGCAGAACCATATGGGGTGCTTTCCTACTTTACCTTCCCTCCATTTCTCCATCACCACTCTGGCTCAGTTGGTTAAGCATCGAACTTGGGCTCAGGTCATGATCTCATTGTTCGTGGGTTCGAGCCACGGCTGTGATGACAGCTCAGAGCCTGGAGCCTGCTTCAGATTCTGTGTGTGTGTGTCTCTCTGCCCCTCCCCTGCTTGAAACACTCTCTCTCTCAAAAATAAACATTATAAAATCAAATTACCCTTTTACAAATCAAAAAGGGATGTGAAACTGTCATTATATTTGGAAATGAGTTATCACAGTTCAAAACTCACTTGTACTGAAACACTGTCTTATCCCTAATAGTAGTGAACTTTAAAGGGATGGGGGAGGGGGGCAATGTAACCAAACAGCACAGCAGCTTGATATGCCTGGCCAACCAGTCAATGCAAGTGACACAGAAGTATAGTACTCCAACTTAGAGAAACTATCACCTCTCTTCAGCATCACTGACCAGTTATACTCAGTTTTCTATAATGATCAGAAAGAAAATTTACAGTAACAGTATCCAACTGAGAGAAAGGAGAAGCACATGGTTTAACTATTTGCTAAAGACCATCAACGTAAGTTAAGTATACACAGAAAGGGGTAATTGTAAGAGAGAAAGCTTAAAACCCTGTGATGAGAACTAGTTCAATCAATGCAAACCTTTCTCCACAGCAGGAACAATCACTAAGAGCACTTTCTAAATAGGCACTGGAGGATGTGTCTTACTTTGAAAGGCAAAATAAGGATCTCAGATGTAGTATCAGGAAAGACGACTTAAATTTTAAGGGTGAATTCTCTCTCACATTTAAGCCTATCCAAAATAAAGACTTAAAAAAAGACTCAAGCATAAAGGCTTGGTGACCACCAAAATAATTTCCAACTCTATCATCTGTGATCTTGCCATTGTAATATAATCTCATGAAAGAAAGCATTCAAAAATATTTTTAAAAAACATTTTTACCAAAACTAAGCTAACTCATTCTTCACTTTGACATTTTATGCTCTTATTTCCTATATACATGCTAAAATCTCAAGTCTTCAGTTCAAAAAATGATGTAATAGATTTGCAGTTCAAACTTGAGAGGAGCGAGCTGTCAAAAGGAAATTCCTGATCAGAAATAACAAATTTACAAACAAACTGTTGAAATTCCATAGAAATAAAGTTCCATTGATTTTTGGTATTTACAACACAAAAATCCATGTTCTGCTCATGGCCAGCCCTCTTAAAGATTCTCATAAAAACGAAGACATGTTTTACTTGCCACATCTTCAACGCTGAAACTGGTACTGGCACGTAAAAGATACTCAAAATAGATCTGCTGAAGGACTGAATGCTGAACATCTATCGATCACTTATATCAGACACTCCAGGGTCTTACAAGCAATGACTCATTTATTCCCCATAACTATGATGTCAGTAATATTTCTTCATTTATTTGACAGGTGAGGAAATGGAGATATTCTGACACAAAATTATTAAATCAGGGAGGTGAGGTAGGATTTTGAATTTCAAGATATTTTTAATCACTTCATAATAACTGAGTAACTTTGTAACAACAAGGCTGAAACTGAGAGTGCAGGGGCGACAGCTCTTGAGGAAGCCCCTGGAACTAAGCTGCAGAAGCAGAGTTCTGTACAAGAAAAGTTCAGTGAAGGGTTACCGGGTCAGGCAGCAAAAAGACTCTAAGAGAATGGTGCTAGAGGTCACCTTTTTTGTGCCCTGATCACTAGAAGGAGCATCAACAGGACACCGCCAAGAGTTGCTAGAATGCAATACAGCTTCTTTAGCAGCACTATTCTCACAAGCCACAAGATGGGAATGTTCCACCACAAAGTCCTGTTTCAGTCAAGCTCGTCCCCCTTTCATTTTCTTGCGCTGCAACCAAACCATATGCCTCTGTCCCTAAAACAGTACTGATATATTTTTAACTAATCCTGTTTGTCATGCTTCCTATTACTTTTTAAATTAGATACATGAAATCTTAATAGTCTCCAAAACAAAAACATACTCTTAAACTGTTTTTAAGTGTCACAAATGACCCCACATACTCAAGAGCTCTGTATCACTTGTTCTCTGCTTACCAAAATGGCCTACAGAGCCTTTTTCTTTCTAAATAAATGAAGTTTTCACCCTGGCTACATATTAGAGCCATCGGTATTAAAACACACACACACACACAGCTGATGCCTGAATCCAACCTCTGAAACTGAGTTAATTGATCTGAGCTGAGATTCCTATATTGGTTTTGTGGGGACTTCGTTGTTGGTGGTTTTGTTTGTTAAAATCCAGGTGATTTTAACATGCTACTTCATACTAACTTTTAACTTTGAAGTATGGGCCAGCCTTCCTCTTATTAATTTCTCAGATGACTGAAATGTACAACTGGTTAAAACAAAGTTTCCTTTCCTCTGTTTTAAGACTCCCTAGGTTGATGAACTGAGTACACTGAGAAACACAGACCCAAAAGCTAATATTTTATTTATAAAATCATAAATACCACCTCCTAATAAGAGGAACTCAAGCCCTACTTTGAAGAATCTCTACAGCACGGAGATGAGAAGGAAGGAAGGTAATGCCAACAATCCATGTGAGAAGCAGCAAGTGTTTTCTAAGACTTATGCCCCCATATTTAAAACTGCATATGAACTGGGGCGCCTGGGTGGTTCAGTCGGTTAAGCGTCCGGCTCTTGGTTTTGGCTCAGATCATCACGATCTCGCGGCTCATGGGTTCAGACCCCACAACGGGCTCTGCGGCCTTCAGGCTGGGATTATTCCTTGGTCTCTACCCCTTCCTCACTTGTACTGTCTCTCTCAAAATAAACTTTAAAAAAAAAAAAACCTGCCTATTGACTAATGTTGACCACGTCTGCTTATCCTATAAATTCATGGGTAAATATTTTCCTACAAATCATGCCTAAAGGATGGAAACATACTGGCCAGCAGAATTACCAAATTCTTCTACTACCCCCAAACTTTGCCATGCTCTGGGTCTAAGTGTTTAATAACCTAATTTTTGCCCCACACAGTAAGTACTGGTCTCTGAATATGACAACTCTCCCTAGAATGGTCTCCAAGCTTTCTGAGGTTTGCACATTCTCAAGCTGGGTGGACCTTAGAAAGGAATCCCAACTTGCAAGATAGTAAACAGATGTCTGTCTGCCGAAATTACCCTAGAGGAACCATTTTTCTACTATTGTTTATTATTCAGTGAAGACAATTTGAAAGACAAAGCAAACTATGTCATCATCTCTTATGAACACAATACTATTTTTTAAAGTGTCTAGCGTTCTAAAAAAAAAATGCAAACCTAATTTGCCCAAAAGACTAAACACAAGAAAGTATTCTCAATATTACAGGATAAAATATGAACAACAATCTAAACTACTCAAATAAATTAATTATAGCATAAGTCCACAAACCCAAAATTTGAATAGTAAGTATGATGGATAAAATCTTCCATCCTCTCTAAAAGGGAACATTTAAGAGAATCTCTAAGGCCTCTCCATCAAAATCTTAACCAAAAACTCAATTTCATATTAGGGAACAAATAAATCTAACGAAAAAAAAAAAAAGATTATGCTGTCTGATGAATTAGAGTTAATTTTCTATCAAATATGACATCTGCAAAAACAAGTTACTACAGACAGATTTGGAAGCTGTGCACAGAATCACCAGAAGTCTGTTATTTTGGGCTTCTTTCATTCACTCATTTATCCATTCACCTAAGTATGTGCTGAATGACTTCTACAGGTCAGTTACTTCTGACAGGCCAACTGGGAAAATGAACTAAAATCAAACACAGAAAAGTCTTTACTTTGATGGGGTTTATATTTTAGAATAGCAAGTCTCAAAAGTTTTTAATTCTAAAATAAAGGCCAAGCCTCTTAGAAATTATAGAGGACCCCGAAGAATTTTTATGTTGATATTTACATATTAGAAGTTCACAATGAAAAATGTTCAAAATAATTTATTCACTTAAAACAACAATAACAAGTGTATTACATGCTGTTACAAATAACATTTGTCAGAAAAATAACTATTTCAAAATAAAAGCAATAGGGATATAAAAATGACAGTTCCATATTTTTGTATAACATTCACTTATTCAAAAAGAAATTTTAATCAGGACAGAAGAACAACATTGTTTCACATTTTTTGTGAATCCTATTAATGTCTAGTATAATAAAAGAGAAGATTCTCATATCTGTTTCTGAATTCAATCTTTTAACATCACACATCATGTAGCATCCGGAAACTTCCATAAAATACTTATTCAAGAAGGAGAGTAAAAATGACAAGTAATGTTTAAATATTATTATGAAAATAGTTTAGATTTCAAAGACCCTCTATATGAACGTGTTGGGGATTCTCCCACTTAAAGAACCAGAATGACAATTAAGGAGGTGAATGTGATTACAGATCTGAATTGCACTCTGAAGAAAATAAAAAGGGGAGTGAGAAGGAGGGAATCTTAATGAGCATGGTCCAGGAAAGGCCCCTCTCTGAGATGACACCCTAGCAGAGAAAACTGAAGAACAAGAAAGTGAGCTTGGGTGAAGACAGTATTTGCAAGCTATGGATTTTAAATAATAGTTTAAGTAAAAATGTTAATATTTACCTTTCATAAAGCATACAAGTCACACTTCGGCAGAACAAAAAGGCCTAGAGACGGATGAACACTAGCATAGGAGTACTACATGTTTTTACCAAAAGCACTGGCATATAAATAATAAACCCAGCTACGCAGTTATGTCTTAAGATACCATTACGTAATTCAAGATGAGCAATTTCAATTAATTTTTGTTGATTAATTATAAAATATATTAACAAAATCCTTTAAAGAAATAGTACCATGACTTTAATCAGCAATATTTCTAATACCAGTGTCAGAGGTAATCTTTACCTGGCAAAATTATGCCTATGAAGCTACCATACAAAATTTCTCTATCAAAGATAGCAACTCTAAGGAAGCCTAGGGTTGAAAAGTAAACTACTTAAGAGGCACCTGGGTGGCTCAGTTGGTTGAACGTCCAGCTTCCGCTCAAGTCATGATCTCGCAGTTCGTGGGTTCAAGCCCCACATCGGGCTCTGTGCTGACAGCTCAGAGTCTGAAGCCTGTCTTTGGATTCTGCCTCTCCCCCTCTCTCTGACCCTCTCCTGCTCATGCGTTCTCCCTCACTCTCTCAAAAATAAATAAAACATTAAAAAAATTAAATGCCAATTATACTGCATCTTAAAAAAAAGTAAACTACTTACGAACTATATCTGGAATTGTTAGGTCTTGCAACATGCCAATTTTAAGTACTGAGTACATGAAAGACTTGTAAAAATGTTGAATATACTACATTTCTATAAAGTTTAAATAACCAACCAAGTGAGACAAAGAAACCAACAACCAGAGCATTCACCTCATGAGTTAACACAATAGCACCCAAACGTACATAAGACCGAGATATAATACCCAAGAGCTAGGAGCTGGATTGCAATCCAGTCTCTTTCCTAGACCATAAGATGGTGTCCTGAACTTCTAAGTCAGGAAAGTGGAAACCAAGACCTTTCTAAACAGTTAGGGCTCCATGAAAAAGTGTTGGTGGAAAGGCAGAAAACAGTAATTGCAGTATCTTATAGTTAAATATAAACTTAACACTTACTACATGACCCAAATTCCTATTCCTAGGAATTCACCAAGAGAAATGAAAACACATCCACATGAAGATATGTCCATAATTGTTCATAATAGCATTATTCATAACAGCTAAAAACTGAAAGCAACCCAAAGGCCCAACAAACGTAGATAAACAAATTGCAGTATATCCATTCTATGTACTACTACTCAGCAATAAAAAAAATACCACTACAATAGAGAGGAATCTCAAAAACATTTTATGAAAGACGTCAAAAAAATGCTATGTACTATATGATTAATTTATATGGAGTTCTAGAAAAGGAAAAACAAAACCCCTAGGTAGTTAGGTGGAGGATACTGATTGCAGAAGAGCACACTCTTTAGGGTGAAGAAATTATTCTATACCCTGACGTGGTAGGGACCATACAGTTGTTTACACCTACAAAAGTTCATCACACTATACATCTAAAATAAGTGGATTTTATCTGCATATATTAATACTTTAACTTTAGAAACCTATACACATTTTTAAAAATCTGATGAACAATTCATATATGTACCCACTAATTTTTTTTCTCAATTTAAAGCTCAAAAATCCCCTGAAATGCTTATAAGAAACTAGTTTAAAAACCACTGCTATATCCCTGCGTTATGTATAACATGAGTTTTATATAACTATATATAAACTTAAGTGTATAGTAACTTATGCTTACAATATGCCCAGGTAATCAAGAATACATTAAACTGTACTGTTTTAGAAGCCAAAATGTATGTTTAAAAATTTACCACTATTTTAAAATATTTTGAAATTTAATGAGATTAATAATGTGTTTAACAGATAATTTCTATATACTTAAAGGCAATTCCCTGGAAGAAAGGTCTGTGGCATTCGTCATATTCCCAAAGATGCCAATGACACACAAAGACTTAAGAGTTTTAAAAATTAATTAAAAAGGTACTATATACATGCAGTTACCGTTTTATGTTTACATGAACAAGAATGAAAAGGACGTATCTTTTCTTATGAATTTGTTATTACTTACTTATAATAAACATGCATTTGTTTTCAATTCAAAAATCAAATAAAGAAAAAGGTCACAGAAAAGATTTTAAAATCCAGCAATCACTGCAATTTATTGCATAAAGTTTCACCGAAGAAACCTAATTTCGTTTTGACAGTACTACTAAGCTGACAGAATGATATGGACACATCCTGATTCAAGTATGTTTTTCTAGGTATGTTAAAAAAAAAAAAAGGTGGGGAGCTGAAAAAGTGGCTTTGAAAGAAGATGAAAATATACACACAATAAAACCTGAGCACCTGCTGGCTTTAAATTCTAATCTCTTGCTGATATGGTTACTCATCAACTCTATTCAGAGGTCACTGCACTGATATACTCAAATGACTGGACAATAGGCATATATACACACCATCAAGGTGAAAGAGGTAGCTTCTGGATATACGAACTGATTTTCAACAATCAGAGAGATCGGTTTAAGAGAAGCCTAACATAAACCACTTATAAACCAGCAAAATATCAACTCAAACTTTGAGCAAACTAACAGCAATAAATGTTCACCAAGAGAAGCAGCATGTTTCCCACTGTCCCTGTTTAAAGTTCAGTTAGAATTAGGGACATAAGCGGTTTTAAATTGTTAGAACTATACCATCTCCCACGTTTCACCTTCCTTTATAAAGCTGAGTACGTAAGGAATGTTCACAGGTTGCAAACTGTATTATGTGTACCTAGAACGAGAAAACACTAAATCCACTTGGTTCATCTTTTTAAAGAGCTCACAGGTAAAGAAATCCTGAAATTATTTAAGTGTTTTGCCACTAAAGCCAATAACAAAAAAGTAAATCTAGTGGTATTTAATAATCACAACAGTATTTTATTAAATTAGACTCTGCCTATAGGAAGATGCTATTGGCTAGAAGAGGTATGGGCTTCTCAGGCGATCAGTGGTGGAGAACTCATTTTCCTCCAGTCCCTCACCGACCAATACTGTAGTAGAAAAAAAATAACATAAAACTTACAAGAAAAGTGACATTTTTAGAAAAGACACAGAAAATACAAGCCCAGGGATCATACTCCGGCTATCACAGCAATATCACACTGTGTATACAATCTCAGTCCTGTGCTTACCTCACACACACAGTCAACAGTTCACAAACCATACCCACACTGCCAAGCAGCACTGGGTTTACAGAGGCGATTAACATTAAGCAGATAGACCATTTTCTCCCAACTCCAGAAGCTGAACGTTCAGACTTTGTAATCAAACACTTCTTACGTCACGGACATGAAGTCTCTCAAAGTATGACGTTATTTCAATAGACTAGAACTCCAAACTGCATGCCTATCGAGCTCATAATTTCTCTACCACTCCACGCTGCTTCTAGAGGAGAGGACAGGCATTCCCCTTAGATGGGATCAAACCACTATTCTCTCAGTTCTGATTCCATTCGGAACACTATCTCTAACGGGGGTAAAAACAAACCGATTTCAGCAGCAGGAACCCCCTTTAAATTGTAAGCTGTGTAAGACAAAATAAAGTAAATTATCCAGTGAGTGAGCCCAGCTGAAGCCCCAACATTCACACGCGATTTGCTGTCTTCCTTCCATTTGTTGTACAAACCAACTCTAAAACTAACCTTTACTTCTTTCCAAAAAAAGTTTAAGTGAGAGAGAAAAACCTTAGTAAAAGCTTAAAAATTAATTCTTATGAATGTATACACAAATATGAATCTCTGGTCTGTACAAACAGAAAAATCACATAGCATAGTTGAGAGGCTGGGGCACTAGACTCCAAAATAAAGTTTGAGTGCCAGCTCTGTGGCCTCAGGCAACGAATCATATCTAGGATAATTAGACAGGATCATCTGCCTCCTGGGGAGATAAGTCAGTCAGTGCCCATCTCACAGCGGCTGTTGCAAGGATTAAAAAACAATCCACCTAGCCCTCAGGCCTACTAAATTCTCAGTAAAACCTGTAGCTACTGCTTCAATGACTATAATAAACACTTCACCTAACCCATTCACTCACCATCCACCTATCCAACAAATATTTAGTGACTAGAATATGCAAAGTATCTTCATGGCACTGACACTGGGTTCCCCACACTGTTCAGTTTATTCCTCAGATTTTTTTTCAGTCTAATAAGATGTAAATATAACTTACTAAAAATCAACCACCTGACAATAAACTTCCAATTTTGTTAAGACTTATCAGTCATCTTCATCTAGAGCTATTTGTAGATACTTTCAAAATAAGATTTTTAAAAATCTGCTTTGAAAAGTCGAAGAGTAAACTGACTTCTTTGAAACAGCTGAGTATGCGTGTGTTTATGGATATACAGAGGTTCCCTTAAAAATATCATTATCCCTAAGGTGCCTGGGTGGCTCTGACAGTTAAGCTTCCAATTTCGGCTCAGGTTATGCATGATCTTAAGGCTTGTGGGTTCGAGCCCTGCAAGGGCTCTGTGCAGACAGCTCAGAGCTGGGAGTCTGCTTTGGATTCAGTGTCTCTGCCTCCCTCTGCCCCTCCCCTGTGCACGCTTTCTCTCTCGCTCTCAAAAATAAATAATAAACATTTTTAAAAAATTTTAATTAAAAAAAATCATTAACCATGTTAAACATAAAGACTAGATCCACTCCATAAGAGTTTCTTAAAAGTCTGAAAGAGAAAGGCAAGACCCAACTACACCAGTTGATGGCCATTTGGAGAAAAGGTCAGGCAGGATGCATGATTTCTAGGCTGGCTTTATTCCATTTTTGTAGATTCTGGGAGGTAAGGTCCACAGCCTGAATTTCTCACACCAATCACTGTCAAAGAACTGCTATTACCATAGAAGAATTTTAGTCTCAAAGAAACTGTAATGCCACAGAATCTCCCCTTAGCATATTCTGTAAAGTCAATAACTACACTTTCATTTAGTTCTGGCTTCTTTCACTGACTGATCTGTGAACTTGGCAGTTTTCTTATTTGGTTAAGCCTAGATCATTTTTTTCTAACACTGAACAAAGAAGGTGGTTACTGCCAAAATGTAAATTCAAAAAGCAGAAAGCAGCATTAGTCTTAAATTTAACACATTTTATGGCTCAAGTGGGAAAGGGGTTCCATTTCATAACTGGCTGAATAATAAATAGGATTTAAATCACTGCTGTTCAGTTTTGATGTGAAAGAAATTTAAGTAATTTCAATAGCAAAATATATATATATATTTTGCTCCTGACACATATGGGATTAGCTGCAATGCTCCGAAACACTTAATCAATATCACCTCTATATTTCAGTTGAAAGAACATACTTCCTTATTATTTTCTTGGGTCTAATGTTCATCAATGGTCCACAATTTTGAAGTTAAATCGTCTAATAATTGTTGGGGAAAGGGAGAGAAGGGCAAAGTAGTCTCAAGAATTTCAGTAGAACATACTGCACTGCTCACCTCAAAAATTACTCAAAAGTACAATGACGTAATAGAACACACAAAAGTATACCCGCGGTTAAATGTTAAATGATGAGGCGTATACACATTAAGTCTATACTTTACTAACTCAATATACATAACTGGTCTGCAAATTTTCCCACATGTACCTGGAAAGTAATTTTTCCAAAGTAAAATGAGTGACAAAAAAGCTATACTGGAGTAAATTCTTGTCTTCTCTTATACAAAACAAACTAAAAAATTTCAAAACTGTTATCTACTTCCTAACACATTTGAAGTTTGTTATACTGGGGAGCAGGACCCACAGCTTAATTAGAAGGCCTTTCCGTGATCTAGGGGCATCTGGATTACAGTTTGTTTCTGCTTCCTTAACAGGAGGCCATGTTTGGTAAAGTCGAGAAGGAAACATTAAAAAGAGTAACTGTGACTGCCTCTGGAAAGACGGTGGCTGAACACAGGGATGAAAAGTGAGAGCTTCTTTTTACTACATACTTTTTTGCCTTTTGATTTGAACACCATGTGCACGCAAATGGCTGTTTAATTAAATAGCCTTAATATAGTAAAAGAACTTCAGTTTTCCAGTATAAAAAGTACACCACAGTGATAACAGGAGGTGATTATTCACCTTCTTTCTCAAGAGGTCTATCTTGAGAAGACTAAACTGAAGATTATGCATTTCTGCACAAAATGTAAAACGGGTTTTCTTCTCATAAAGATCAGATCTTGGTTTCAACTGTTTTAGAGGCTACTCCTACACCAAACTTGGAAAACAGTATCTACAAGCCCTCATTTGGAGGCTAAATACAAAAAGTAAAGAAGATCTTAATAGTCAGGCTATCAACCTTAATTTTATTTTGTGTAATAAGGATTCTCCAAAGGTTTTTGCATTCTAGGACTACAGCTATCCTTTCTTTACTCAGCACCATTGTGTGTGATGGCCAAGTACAAAGTAGGTTCTGTAAGACCTGTCACATGAGAGTTTTGCAACAATTCAGAAAGTAAAGTGAGAAATGAATAGTGTAGACAACACAGTTATAGACTCACAAACTATGTAAGTGATCTTAAAAGAATCCAAGGGAAACCCTATGGAGCAATCAAAGATACCAGAAGTCTGGGTGACTTGGGTAGATGGTGATAGCCCTAACAGACAACAAAGTATTTTACTGACTTGAATCACAGTAACAAGTATGTTAGCATACTAACATGCACACTTAATCTGCACATTTAAGTTTAAAAATAAAGACTAAGATTTGTAAAACTCTTAACTTTCCATTAGCAATCGTACCAAGAAGCAGCACTACAATACTCTGTACATGGGAAAAGAAACTGTACTATTCAACTGTTCTGGAGAGTAATTTGGCAACATACTTGAAAATCATGCATAACCTTTAAGCCATTAACTTCGGCTGTAGGTATTTAATAAAACACAGGAAAAACACTAGAAAAGTGAACCCCAAAATCCTAACAGTGCTACCCATACTCATATTAGGAGCTTATAAACTGAGTAATTTTCTTTCTGTTTTGTGTGTGTGTGTGTGTGTGTGTGTGTGTGATTTCTCCAAACTCTCCTTACAATGAATATATACAGGGGCACCTGGGTGGCTCAGTGGGTTAAGCATCCGACTTTAGCTCAGGTCATGAATTCACAGTTTTTGGTTTTGAGCCCCGCCTTAGGCTCTGTGAAGACAGCTAGCTCAGAGCCTGGACGCTGTCGTTAAATTCTGTGTCTTCCTCTCTCTCTGTCCCTCCCCTGCTCATGCTGTCTCTCTCCCTCAAAAATAAACATTTAAAAAAATAAGTTAAATAAATACAATGAATATATACAGTTTTTGTTTAAAATAACCATATTTTAGCACATTACTATTGACCCATAGATAAAAGAACGTTTTCTACTTACATCAAATGAAACTAGTTGGGGACAAGGACAGAGGTATAGGAGGTACTGAGAAAAAAATTTCTTATTAATCATCAGGATACAATGAATACCTATGATGTTTAGGTACTATTTGGGGTAAAAATAAAACCTTAAAATTTTATGCCATAATACAGTTGATATCCAGACTCAAACAGTAAGAAGTTTTATATTTTAACTAAGTTAATAAAGTTACCACTATTTTACTGAATCAATTTTTCTCTTCTATTTTTGGGCTTAGTACCAACATTAACAAAAATACAGGGTATACTCTGGCATATGCCACTGTCCTTTTCAGCCCTTTCAGTTTTATTGAAACAAATACAGTTTGTCACCATATAGATGGAGATGTACATTACACTGTACTTTTTGCTATTAAATCTAACCTTCACAGGATATAATCATTGTACAGAATTATCTTCTACAAACAGTACTTTATGGGAACAATTAGAGCTATTTTCTCTTTAAGTATATTTTCTTATATCTTACCCAAGGAAATAATATCCAAATACCATAATGCAAATATTTTACAAAAAAAAGGACAGTTATGAATTAACATCCAAGAGAAAAGCAAATGCAACCAAGTTTTCATGTAAGTGCTGAAGTCAGAAGCTTTCATCTTAAGAAACTACGGTAGACTTGGGTAAGAATATCTGACCACAAACTAAGACTGGCAGAGACCCTCACCAAAGCCTAATGCTTTGTAGAGGCTTGACTACAAAGACTAGGACTGAGCTAAAAGTCCAGGAAATCTGTTGTGAAGACTTATAATACCTGGTGCTGCTTGGCAAAGCTCTTGAAATCCAGATATTAAGCTGAAGATCAGAATTTACAATTATATAGGAGCTAGCTGGAGCCAAAGGTGACAACAAAAGATGAAAAACCAGTAAATATTATGTACCCACAGCCTTTTAATGTCAAAATAGGTATCTGAAGGGGCGCCTGGGTGGCTCAGGCGGTTAAGCGTCTGGCTTCGGTTCGGGTCATGATCTCACGGTTCATGGATTCGAGCCCTGCGTCAGGCTCTGTGCTGACAGCTCAGAGCCTGGGGCCTGCTTCGAATTCTGTATCTCCCTCTCTCTCTGACCCTCCCCTGCTCACACTGTCTCTCTCTGTCTCTCAAAAATAAATAAAAAACATTTAAAATTTTTTAAAAAATAGGTATCTGAAGAGTTAACATATGCCATTTCATCTGGGCCAGATATGCTACAACTGAAGTTAAAATCTTTTATTATCTTCCATTACTTGGTAACACATGGAGTTACCAACTATTTAAATCAATACTAACTACCGAAACGGCTACTAACAATAGTTAAACATCAATAGGAAATTATCTCTATTAAGCTGCTATTTATTACAGCAGGAAGGCCATGTGTTATCCTCATATTAAAGATGAAATTAAGGAACAGAGATGCTGATTTATTAAATCATCACCTCCATGAGAAATGCCTTGTTTGCTGAGCTCCTTAAACTATCCCAAGACACCTACAAGAAAACAAATTAATATAGCTTGTTATCACTAAAGTATACCCCATAAGCAAAGGAATCATGGTCAGAAAGTTTTTTTCAAAAAGGGACTGGATTTCAATAAGCCCTGGGACCTTAAGGGACAGGAACCAAAGTCCAGGAGGTCACAGGGTTATCTAAATCTCAAAAGCATCCTGCGAAGTCAGATAGACTTAGATCTGCATACTGTAAGGAAAGTAAACTTCCTTACTTAGGAAGACCTACCAATACTTCTCTCAATTCTCTTTAACATTTCTATTTTCTTTTTTTTTTAATGTTTTATTTATTTTTGAAACAGAAGAGACAGAGCATGAGAGGAGGAGGGTCAGAGAGAGGGAGACACAGAATCTGAAACAGGCTCCAGGCTCTGAGCTAGCTGTCAGCACAGAGCCCGACGCGGGGCTCGAACCCACAAACGTGAGATCTGACCTGAGCTGAAGTCGGAGACTTAACCAACTGAGCCACCCAGGCGCCCCTTCTCCTATTTTCTTAAATGTTGATTCCCGAATGCCTTAAATCTGTGTGACTGGTTAGCTAAAGGCTGCCTTTTCCCAAACGAGAATATTTACTAAGTTAACTTCTTTTAGCTACAAATCATCTCCTCAAATATGACAGACTATTAAATCTAAAGATTCCAAAATATTAGCTTTCTTGTGCATTGTAACGTTTTAAGTCTGTAAGAGACCTAAGTTTTAGAAAATACATTCCTGATGCTTGAGCAAGGAACACTGGACTAATTATTTTGTAAACACTTTAGTTCTATTTCCTCTTATCCTGATATTCATCAAGTTACATAATCTATATGTATTTGAGCTTCTTTATTTCTAAAATAGGGATAATAATGGTTCCCAAATCAGAGTTGTTATAGGGCTTCAATGCTGTAATATAAAGTACTTTAAACAGTACCTAGCACATAAGAGCATACAACTACTGTGTCCTTATAATGTATGAAGTAGTTGTAATAATGGAAAGAAAAATGCATCAAAGATGCCAATTTGTGATATGAGTCCAAGCTCTAGATAAATTCCCTTTATGCTCTTGAAAAGCCACTCAATTTCTATGAATGACTGAATCATATGTACAATCCAGCTAATCCTGGTTCTATCGGCTCCTGGAGTTCCTAAAATATAATAATGTATGTCAAATGTTTCAAGTAGTAACATCTTACTTGGCAAAGCAAAAATATAACTAAGAGGTCAAAATGCTAGACAGCATACAGTAATTTAATCCCCAGAGTGTGCTTAGTCTCACTTTAAGAATAATGCTAACAAGGGGCACCTGGGTGGCTCAGTCGGTTAAGCGTCTGGCTTCAGCTCAGGTCATGATCTTGCGGTTCATGGGTTCGAGCCCCGCATCAGGCTCTGTGCACACAGCTAGCTCAGAGCCTGGAGCCTGCTCTAGAGTCTGTGTCTCCCTCTCTCTCTGACCCTCCCCTACTCACACGGTCTTTCTCTGTCTCTCAAAAATAAATAAAAAACATTTTTAAAAATGTTTAAATAAAATAAAATAAAAATAATGCTAACAAGACTGCTTATCTGGTTTTCCATCTATAGCAAATGAAAAGCTGGAAATAAAAAGGGTAAAAGACATACAAGTTTAATGACAAAAACAAAGCCAAAAATAAAAGACAGCCAATTAGATAAATTACTTACCCAAGGCACCTAAAATTCAAAACATGTTCAGGGAACATGACAGAAATAAACACATGTGAATACCCAAAGGGATTCTGGAGGACTACTGTCCAGTGTAGGACAATAAATTATGTTTTTAAGGATAATACTAAGTAATCTAAACATGACTAAATGGTATAAGCTAAGTTCAGTATTCTCTGACTAAAGAGGCAGAGTAATGTACTTCAGAAAGATTTACAATTAAAATGGCTAAAATGTAAACATTTTGGTGCTTAAAGGACTTTCAAGTTATCTGGCAAAAATATTCAAACTATGAAGCAACTTATTTATTCTTTACTGAAGTCAGAAAACTAAAAGCAGCAGCCAAGAGCCACACAATTTTTTTGTGGCCAAACTGTGTTCTACTTGAACCATGGACTTTAGACAGCTTCCATTTCATAGCTTAACAAACTGTTATCTAGTCTTTGTAATTTCCTGTACTCTCCCCACAAACACACACAACATATAGTGATATATGTCATAGCCCAGTGCAAGCCCTTTACAAATTTGAATTACTCATTTGTTTACATTTTCTCATTAGAACGGAATCACCACCAGGTAAGCAAAGCAGATAACATCTACTCTTAAAGCTGTTCTGAGAATGAGACATAGTCTCACCAAACTTTTCTTTTCACAGGGTCTTGTAAATAGCAGGTGCTCAATTAACATTAGTGATTTTCCTTATAAGTAAGGCACTGATGCTTAAAAAGAGGAATATGAGCAAGTTTATAAAGCTCCCTGGTCTCCTAACCTCACACCTGTGTTTCTCACCAACGTACCATTAATCTCTACAAAACTATTTACTGACCCAGTTTCCTCATGATTCATTTTCAAGAAAATTTCTTGTACCACAGTTCTGTATTAATTCATTCACAATATCCGAGTGCTTTCTATGGGTCAGTCACTGTTCTAGACACTGGTAAATAATGCAGTGAATAAACCTGACACTGGTCCTGCTCTCCAGAAGTTGATGTTTTAGTGTGAGAAGACAAATAAGCAACAAATAAGACTTTCAACAGCAACAAGAACCCAAGAGGCTGACAAAAGGGTCAGTGAACTGATGCAGCCACTCTAGAGCAGGCAGGAAGTACCTGTAACATCTGAGCTGACACCTGAATGACAAAGTATACGGAACTCTTACTTTTTCATTTATTAATAACATCCTCTTTGCTTCCAATAAAGGAGAAATGAGGTAGCCTACAACTTTAAATAAGGAAACTTTTTACATAAAACAGAAAAACAAAATTTGAGGCGTGCCTGGGTGGCTCAGTTGGTTAAGCGTCTGACTTCAGCTCGGGTCATGAGCTCGCGGTCTATGAGTTTGAGCCCCCTGAGCCAGCTTCAGATTCTATGTCTCCCTCTCTCTCTGCCCCTCCCCTGCTCACACTCTGTCTGTCTGTCTCTCTCTCTCTCTCTCTCTCTCAAAACTAAATAAACATTAAAAAAAATTTTTGAAAGTAAATAAATTTCAGTGGTAACCATTTTTAAGCACCGGAACTATGAAAAGTACAAAGATTTTACAATTTTGCCTTCAAATGACCATCTTAGTGAGAAAGGAAAAATAAACAGCAAACTATCAATTAACAGTCTATGCTCATGTGCCAAGATGAGAAATACAAACTGTCATAAAAAGTTCAGAGAAAGGAAGAGACCAATATAGACCAAAACAATATTTCTTAAACATTAATATGCTATAAATTACCTGATACAGTAGATCAAGAAGGAGCCCTGAGATTCTGAGATACCGTATTTCTGTATTTCTAACAAGGTACCAAGTAAACCCAATTCCACTGGTCTTGCTGGCCCATGGAAAGATTCAAACTGGTCTGGGGGAACAATGTGGCTTTTACAGGAAAAGTTCAACAGGAACAATTAGTTTGATCTTTTCTAGGAACAATGAGATCACCTGACTGCAATAAAAATCTACTCTTCCATTCTAAGAGGATCCACTTAGCACAGACTCTGTGCAGGGGACTCTGTGCAGGGGACCATAAAAGTCAAATTGACAAGTCTAATGGAATAGACAAAAGATTCTTGACAGATACCATTTCACAAAAGGAAAATAAGCCATCCATAACTGTCCATTCACAGTCAGATGAGGACAATTACATCACATTCATATAATGAGATGCTCTATAGTAATGAAAATGAATTACCACCACTTAGTCTAGAATGGACTAATTTTAAAAACAATGTGACATACACATATATATCACTCAAGACATAGGATAACATATACTATGATTTAATTCATATTTCATTCATATTATTAATATAAACAGGCAAAGCTAAACAAATTATTTAGAGATGCACTGTATGGCAAAACTGTAAAGAAAACAGTCACTGAAACAAAGCTCACAACAGTGATTACATGATGCAAAGAAGGGATGGGAGGAAAGGATGAAATAGGGAAGAGGCCTCAAGGATTTTCATAATGTCCTATTTCTTCTATTGAACGGCAAGTAACTGGATGTTTATTTTGTGATTAAATTATGTATATTTTGATATTTTTCATAGTTCTTTGCTACTGCTATCAATGCTCTTTCTAAAAACTAAATCAGGGAATTGGTGGTAGTCGAGATTCTAACAACGGTGAGTTATAAAAAAATGGAAAAGTAAAACTATAGACAATTATTTAACCATTGACTTCAAGAGGAAAAAAAGTAGGGACTAAGAATGGACCACAGATCATTAAATGAAAAAGAGACAGAACTGCGCATTTTAATATGGGAAAGTCCCAACAACATTTACATGTTAAGGGGAAGGTAATATTAAAGGTACAAAATATTTGATGAAAAAGGATCAAAGGTAGGAAAGGAAGGGTTCAATACAAGAAAAATTGGTCTTGGCCACTAACAAGATGCCAAGAACAAATGTGTGAAACATACAGCTAATTATAGTCCTGTGTGGCTGGAATGTACACTCACTAAGAGGCCTGGAAAATTAACCTGAACACAAAAGCAAGGGCAACATCACTGAAAACATTTCAGAAAGGAAGCTAACAAGATCTAAACTTTCGCATTACGTGAATGTTTTAATGAAAGTGTGAAAGATGGACTGAAGAGACCTAAGAAAACAATTCAGAATACCATTAAAATGATCTATAAAAGATGTCAGGAAATGAACTAGGAGTAGGATAGGAATAAAATGAAATCTTTTATTCATTCATTTACTCTATGTTGGTTAAAAGGTTCTATACTGGGAATATAACACATGAAAAAGCACAGTCCCTCTCCTGCCCTCAGTAGCTTACATTCTGGTAAGGGAGACAAGAAAGCAAACAAGACAGTTATAGGCCATGGAAAATGCTATGAAACAGAGTGATGTGATGGAGGATGATGCAGAGGGAGATACCTTTGACAGGGCTGGTAGGCAAAGCCTTTCTTAAAATGGGGCATTTAAGCTAACAATGTAAAGGAACAGAAGAAGCACCACCATGTAGGAAGAAATACTTGAGAAAGTATTTCAGGAAGAGAAAACAATGAATTAAAATGTCACTGTGAACAAAGCCTAGAAAAAAGAAGGAGGGGAGTTTGAAGACACGAGTAGCAGGACCTTGAAAAATGTGGTAAGAAGTCTGTATTTTATTGCAGGTGGATATGGTTGATGGCATACAGATGAGAAGCAGATGAATTTGATATATTTTGGAGACGGAACCAAAAGGACTTGCTGAGACTGAATGTTGGGGGAGGGGTGCGGAGAACAAACATAGGTTAATCCCTAAGTTTTCTGATTTGTTCAAACAGGTAGATGATAGTCCCATTTACTAATATGGGAGAGACTGAGGTAAGACCAAAGAGGGGGAGACAGGAAGAAATGGGAGACAGCAATAATCTGATTTTGGACAAGTTAAATTTGAGATGCCTATAAAATATCCAAATAGCGATGTCAAGCAGGGAGTACAGTATTCAAGAGTGGCATTCAAAAACCAAGTCCTGCAAGAAATACAAATCAGAATATAAGTAATATTCAAAACCACAAGTAAAGTACTTAAAGAGTGTCTACTACTGTAACTTTTTGTAACACAGATAATAATAATTAAGCAACCAGGATGAAAATGGTAACTTACAATGTCTCAGAGACTGTTCTAGTTATTGACACATTTCCGGCCAATTTTAACCCTCAAAACAACTAAAATGAAGAAAATAAGTATAAAGAGATTAGCTTAGCCAATGTCATTCAACTAATTTTGGAGGTGGGACTCAAACCCAAGCAGTCTGACTCCAGCAGTGTGCTTCCTTACACTACATCAGGAATAGACCTGATAGCAGGATTCCTAAACCCAAATCCTGAGGAACTTTAAAATTCATCATGGGGAAAGGGGATGCCAACACAAAAAATGTTTATTCACGCTGTATGGTTCCAGGTAAACGCTGAATCACAAACTCAAAAGTGTCTACAAAGTAAATCTCCACTTTAGGAAGTTACAGATGTCAGATCCCAGGAGGAAACAATGAAGTTTACTTTATCTTCCAAAAGCCCTAGATTCCTAGATCCTTCTCGACACCTCCTTCACCTATGTCTCCCGGAAGGGTTCTTCTCCAAATCCAAGTATCTTAAAACAAGACCTCAAGGATCTGTCACACTCACCCCTACCTTCTGTTCCCTATCTCAGCCCTCAACTTCCCCGAAAGATGGCAGAGAAAGCCGTCGCGCCTCCCAACAAAAAGTAAAGATGTAAGAGAAAGGCTCAAGGGGAAAACTTTGTCCCAGTCTCACCAAGCTCAGTGGCGAGGCGGCCAAGCCGCGCGTCCGGCAGGTCTCGACTAAGAACTGAGCTGCCCACGTGGGCCTGGGGAGACGGAACCCCACTCACCAAGCCATCTATCTGAACTTGTTTCACGGCCGAATCTCCGGACCCGCCTTTGCCTTTGCCTTTCCCCGCCGGGCCGGTGGTGGAGCTGGAAGAAGTGGCGGCAGAGCCGGTGCCTTCCTTGCGGGACGCCATCTTTCCAGACAGACAGGAAAAAAGAGAAACGTGAGTGACCGGAAGCGGAAGCACGAGCTTTACGTGACGTCATGCGCAGGCCGGGGCTCGAGGGGCGGAGCTGAGAGGAAAAATTGGAGTGGGGCTCCGCCTCCCTTTTCCTTTTCCAGCCTCACCGCCTCCGCGGAAGGTATCATTTGTGCATGTGGCCTGTGCGTTTGAGGCTTCTTTCTCGTTGAATGCTTTAAGACGGCAGCAGACTTTTTAAAAATATTTTACACCTTATATTTAGTCAGTGTCCATTAATCAAGGAAGTTGATCATAAAAGCATTTAACTCACATTTATGTAGCGTCTCCGCCTAAAAACGATTTCACTTTTCATTTTTATGAATCCCCACTCCCGATCTTTTAAACTGTGAAAAGCTGTATTAATTCCCATCACATATGCTTGGAAGCTGAGACATGATTTGTCCAACGTCAATCTGTTAATTAGTAGCAAGCTGGTATTGCAATTTGTCCTATATAATTTTAGATAGCTGTCTCTAACCACTTAGATTATGCAGAAATTAATTTAAACAGGGGGACTTTTATCAGAACTGATAGCCCTTTGCTGCCATTAGTTTCATACAGGATTTACATGAGTAATGTACAAAGAAGTTATTTTACTAGTATTCAAGGGTGATACAGAACATCTCCTTTAAAAGTTTGCTGACCTGGGGTACCTGATTGGCTCATCCAGTTAAGTGTCCGACTTTGGGTCTTTCGGTTTTTGGGTTCGAGCCCCGCATTGGGTTCTGTGCTGACAGCTAAGAACCTGGAGCCTGTTTCAGATTCTTTGTCTCCCTCTCTCTCTGCGCCTCCCTTTCTCACATTTTGTCTCTCTATCTCAAAAATAAATAAACATTTAAAAAATTTTTTGAAAATCAGGCTGACCAATAACATACTTGTCTGAAATATAGAACCCAAGTCTTTAAAACAATACTTGACAGCCATAGAAAATCATTTTAGATAAGGAATTTAAGACATTCTTTCTATGATTCAAATTTTGCCTATTGCTCATTTTTCAAATGTTTACTCGTTCCATAAATGTCTATGCAGAAATGATTCCCAAATTTGTTTTTCCCTAGATCTCTCCAGTGAAGTCCACACCAGCATGCGCATATGCCCATGCAACATCTCCACCTGTGTGTTCAACATGAACCTCCAACTTAACCTTTCCAAAGCGCCAAATACCACCACCCCTCCTTGGTTTTTCCCCATTTCATTTGATGACAGCTCGATTCTTCTGGTTGATTAGACCAAAAGCCTTGGAGTCATCTTTGACTTCTCTGTTTCCCCGCACACCCCTACAGTCAACCCCAGCTCAGAACTACAGAAAAGGGAATTCTAAGAGGTATGATTCCCACTTAGCTAAGTTGATGTAGTACAAACCACCACAGTCCACCCAACTGTCTAAAAGAAACTCATTTCGGGGCGCCTGGGTGGCTCAGTTGGTTAAGCGTCCGGCTTCGGCTCAGGTCATGATCTCACAGTTCATGGGTTCAGCCCGGCATTGGGCTGTGTGCTGACAGCTAGCTCAGAGCCTGGAGCCTGCTTCAGATTCTGTATCTCTCTCTCTCTCTCTCTCTCTCTCTCTCTCTCTCTCTCTCTGACCCTCCCCTGCTTGTGCTGTCTCTCTCTGTCTCTCAAAAAAATAAATTTAAAAAAATTTTAAATTTAAAAAAGAAAGAAACTCATTTCAAATATAATGATGTAGGCATATTGAAAGTAAAATGATGGAAAAATATGTCTCACAAACATTAAGCAAAAGAAAGCAGGAGTGACTATATTAAAATCAAATCAAGGAAAATTTGGAGCAAAGAAAATCACCAGAGACAGAGGGAAACATCATATAATGATAAAATGGCCAATCACCAAAAACACATAGCAATTCTAAATGTGTATTCCCTAGCAACAAAGCTGAGCTTACGTAAAAAAAAAAAAAATCCCAAGAACTTAAAGGACAAACAGACAAACACAGTCATAGTTAGAGACATCAACTCCCCTCTCTCAACAATTACAGAAAAACTAGAGAGAAAATCAGCTAGGATATAAAGGAACTTAGCAATTCCATCAACAAGATCTAAATAACATTTATAAAACATTCCAGCCCATGACAGAATACACATTCATTTTGTGTGTTTTTTTTTCAAATGCTCATGGAATATTTAAACCATATCCTGAGCCATGAACAAACCTTGAAAATCTTAAAAGAATTGAATTTAAAAGAATTGAAATCACACAGAGTATGTTTTCTAACCACAATGGATTCAAACTAGAAGTTAAAACATAAAGGTAACAGAAAATTTTCCAAATACAGTACTTGGAAACAAAACAACACACTTCTAATAACCCGTGGATCAAAGAGGAAGTCTTAAGCACACACACAATGAACTGAATGAATATGAAAATATAAAATGTCAAAATTTGTGAGACACAGCTACCTCAGTGCTAGAAGTTTATAGGTAAATGCATACATTCTGAAAGAGGAAATATCTCAAATCAGTAACCAAAGCTCCCTCCTCAAAATCTTAGAAAAGTAAGAGCAAAATAAACCTAAAGCATGCAGAAAATGTTAAATAACAGGCTGCAGCAGAACACGGGATATTCTGCACTGATCACCCAAAGAAGTTGGTCATAACAATTAAGTTGTGTTTATGCCCATGCCCTGACAAAAGCAGTTTGATATTGTATTAATGTCACCGTGGCTATTCATTTACCGGATAAAGTAAGTTTACCCTGTATCCTTAGCAATACGTTCTTCATTCTTTCTGTCACAGGAACTAAAGTTTTTAGCATACTTCTATATTGCTGGAAACATTTTTAATTTAGTCAGAAACAAAAAGAGGGAGGATGGTGAGGGCCTTCCAAAGCAAGCCGCGGGCTGTGCCCATGGACGACTACCACCTAGAGACAGGAAGCAAAGAATAGCCTGTCAGACCTGAATGAAAAAATGAAAAAATAAACAGTCTGACTAGTCCTGCCTTTGTGGCACAGTACCTCTACCCACTAGGAAAGCACAGCCCAGTGAATGTCAGACTGTGACCAGTCCGTGCTTCAGAGCCAGCCAGCGTTAGAGCTGCTCTCCCTCACTTCCCAAAGGCTTACTTAAATCCCTTTGAATGTGTAAAATAAGAGTCAAGGCACCAAAGACGAGTCAAAGGTTTTTTTTTAATGTCACTTTATTCCTATTTGGCACACAGATGAGCCAAAGGATTTTTTAAAATATCAGTTTATTCCTATTCAGTTGTTGCCTGCTTCCAGACCTCTATGAAAGGCAAAGCCCCTTTGATCATCTGACAAGTCTTGGGTTCTGAACTGAGAAGTGCACTTGGTCATGGAGTAAATAGACATAGACCGGGCTCTGTGTCTGTGTCTGCTCAGGGCTCATAGCTAACCTCTATAGGACCAGCCTAACATTTGTTCTCGCTTTGGTGTGAAGGAAGAGGGTAGAAAGTAATCTGATCTTTCTATCTACTGTCCCTCTCAGAGGTAACGATATTCATGATGCACAGCTGAGGGGTCATCTCCGCTAGCATCCATAAGAAACAAAAGAAGCAAGGAAACTTTCAGGCAAAGCTTTCAGCCGAGGATTCTGCAAGGAATGTTCGTTTTTACCTCTTCTTTATACATTATTTTCTAGGAAAGGACCACAGAGATCTCTTTTCCCCTTGGGAAGGCGATGTGGTTAAGTGATGGTTATGAGATCTCCAAAAATATATTAGCCCTTCCTTCTTTCAGGAGTCACAAGTAACAGAGAATGGAGAGAAACGGGGGCCTGCCCTCCAATGACACTCACACATGAGGAGGGAATCAGAAACTCCCTATTCTACAGAAAGATCAGTTTCTACCCCTCCGTAACAGACTATATGCTGTCATAATTAACAAGCCAGGTCTACAATACAAAAATTAGATGTTAGCAAAGCCAGAAGAAACAAGAGGGAAAAACTAAAGTTCTGGATTAAGCTAGTATGCTTTTTAGAAGTCCACAAATACTCATTTGGCCAAAGAAAATCATGGGGCGTAAAACACAAAACACTTTGCTTAATATTTAACTAGAGTGAAAAAGAAGCGTTTTGGAGAAGTTGAAAGCAGCTAATAGCAACGGTTACTTCCACGTGCCAGCCCCTTCATGGTGTTGTCCAAGATAAAATAAGAACATTATGCAGAACATCTTAAATTTCTTTAAAGCAAGGTATTATACAGGTAATGCTATCGTTTTTCCTTTTATTTATTTATTTTTTAAAGTAAGCTCTACACCCAGTGTGGGGATCAAATTCACAACTTTGTGTGTCACAAGAGTCACACACTCCACCAATTGAGCCAGCCAGGTGCCCCTGTCATTTTTCTTTTTAAAATACACTTTTTGGGGGCCTGAATTTAACAAACATTCCATCAGTTAGGTCACTTGCGGCTGCAAATAACAAAAAAACAAATACACACCAAGAAACCTTTAAACTATTTTACACAAGAAGGAAATGTACTCTATCACATAACTGAATGTCTAGGTTGGGGGTACATATTCCAAATAAAGTAGCATAGAGACTCCAGTTTCATGTCATTGTGATTCTCTCGACTCTGGCTTCTGACATGTTTTAGATCCGTCCACAGACTGGCTACCCCTGTAAACTCAAAACAGCTTCCAATAGCAAGGGACACAACGCACTTCATTTTTTTATGTTTATTGCAAGAAAAAGAAAACCTCTCCCTGACCATGGGGGAAGAAAGGTTTTCTCCCTCTCTCTGTTTTTTTAATGTTTATTGATTTTGGGGAGAGAGAGACAGAGCATGAGCAGGCGAGGAGCAGAGAAAGAGGAAGACAGAATCTGAAGCAGGCTCCAGGCTCTGAGCTGTTAGCATAGAGCCCCACAGGAGGCTCGAACTCGCCAACCCTGAGTTCATGACCTGACTTGAGCCCAATTTGGACATTCAACCCAGTGAGCCAACCAGGCGCCCCCCCCCCCCCAAAAAAGGTCTTTTTCTTCAGTCTGATTGGGATCAATTTAAATCATATACTTCCTTTGTGTACATGTAGAATAAAACTGTAAGCCTGTTGTTTGAAGAGCTAAGTAATTTGTTCAGTATTATGAAACGAACAATAGAGAAGGTAAAGAGAGAGCCAATAAAAAGAAAATAATATTCATTTATATATAAGACCCAGCATGTGGGCATTTTCTGTATGTTTGCTAAAATAATAATTTTAGAGACAACATTTGACCTTCTCATCTCAGTCTTTTGATTTTTGAATTACCGACTAATATTAAAACAAAGTCGTCTAGCATTGAAAACATTTGCACATAATCTAAGAGTCGCTCTTACTTTGTATAATATCATGTAATTAATACCTTGTATTGGTATAATTTAATTATAAATATGAGACTTTGAAATAATATTCTATTGGATTATTGAAAGTCTATTTAGTTTCTTACCACCAGGAGTTCAGTTTCTGCTCTGAAGTCCTCCTGCTGCTTAAAAACATATACGAAAGCGTGAGCAAAATGGTTGCCTTCAACATTTGGTTCAATGTAAATAAACAGTGTTTTTAGAAAATCCGTCTAATGCCATAATCTGACGTAATTTTCGATCTTTAAACTGCTTTAGGTAACAGTAATAATATTTGCTTACCTAGAGTAATTTTACAAGGAGTCATTAATCTTTGAAAATGCTTTGGTGAGTTAAAATGAAGAGACCCAGTGTGGCACAAACTTCTCTACCACTTTCAGTTATACATCAAAGTAAAACAGTTTGCACATTGCTGCCACCTTTTAACTTTTCCTCCTCTCTACCAGTTGTTGGTTCTACCACTTTCATTAATATCATGAAACATTTTATAGTAACATCCCCATGTAGAGCACTATTCGGATCTGTTCACAGTGAAAAGTTGAAAATTCCTTTCAACTTAATTCACATGGCAGTATGTGTCCTTGTATGATTTCATGCAACGAGACGATTATAGCAAGCAAATTTGCTAGTCTAATTTTATGGCCGTCTGATAACCAATGGTGGATATTTCCTGATTACTGTCTGGTTTAAAAATACCCTTGACAAACAGAAATCCCTTGAAACTTTTTTCCAAGAGACAGTTTCTTTATTGTCATTTAACCTGGAGGGAGAGCTCACTGGTGCTAGCTGGGCCAACAGACAGAAATCCTGCTTGCTTGCTTTCATTGACGAGCACATTGACATTAATATTTCCTTGATATTTCTTGCCCAAGCAGCTGGGGTTCTTCATATTTAACTAACTTTACTCAACAGGGGATTCGTGCCACTGACATACCCAGTTCAAATCAAATTGTTTATACTTTGAAAAGAAACAAATGTCAAGATGGCTTTTACAGCATGTAAAAAGGATTTCATTTATTTTACTCTGGAAAAAGATTCTACCATTTACAGAAAATATATAAACTAGGATTTTGAACCTGTTCAAAGAAAGGGAAATTGTACTGGCAAACACGAACCAACCTCAAAGCTTCATCAAAGATATTTGTCAATAGAAAATCCTGGCAAGTAGTTTTAACTTTATCAGTTAGGAGTAGGTTTGGCTGCAAATAAAAGAAACTGAATGTGCCATTGTAGGTTCAGCCTCAGGTAAAAAGCAAGCAAACAAACAACAACAACAAAACACCGTTCTGGTGAGTAGTGTTGGTAATGAGGGAGGCTGGGTTTGTGTAGAGTCTGGGATATCTGGGGACTCTCTGTATTTTCCTTTTAATTTTGTTGTAAACCTACTGCTGCTCTCACATAAATAAAGTCTCAAAAGTAGGGGAAAAATTTAAATAATATTTTTTAAACCAAGGTAAAAGTTTACTTTTCTTCTCATGTAAAACAAATCCAAACATAGAAAGCCTAGATTTGGAAATGACACAGACTCCTTCTTTTATCTGCTTTCCAGCTTAGCACATTGCCTCCATCCTCCAGGTTACCTCATGGACTAAAATGGGCTTCTTGTGTTCCATTCATCACATCCAAATTCCAGAGAGTAGGAAAGAAGAAAGTGGGAAAAAAAAAAAAAAAAAACAGAAGTCCCAATTGCGGAGCCAAGCTGATGTCTTTTAAACAGCCTTCCCAGAAGGACCTTGTAACATTTATATTCATGTAGCCTGGGCTAGAACTTAACCACATGACTATACTTAGCTACACAGAAGGCTGGGAAATGGATTCTTTTCCATGGGACATTAATGTCCAGAATAAAATCAAATTTTTATTACTAAAAAAAAACAAAGAAGAGATATTGAGTGACAATTCAGTCTGTGCCACATCATGTTATATGTGATGATTTTGTGGGGACTGTCAGGCAGCCATTAAAAATAATGAATGAGAGCTATGCCAATTGGCTTGGGGTGTGTGTTGGGGGAGAATGCCCACAAAGATTGTTGGGAAAGAAAAGCAAAATGTATGATTCCATTTCTGAATAACATAAAGTGGCAAAAATCTCTCCATGGTTGCATGCAAATGATGTATAAGTATATGAATATGGGAAATGGCTAAAGGATAGTAGGCTGTTAATGTGTTATGCGAACAACGGGAGAAGGGATGGAAATCTTCATGTTGTTCCGTTGTTGTACTTGTTATAAAAGTCATTTTTGTAATTTGAAAAACATAAAAAATGTTTTAAAAGAAGGAGCAGCCCCTGGATCCAACCTCCAAAATGCTGCCTGCCTGCCATGTTTGAAAATTCACAGTAAGCTAGTCCAGGATGGAGCTATCCCAGGGGATCCTACAGAAGGACTTAGTAGGCCCAGTTTACCTAGGTTGTTTTCAATGATTTATTTAGGGAAATTGCTTATTTAGAGAATGTGTTAGCTACATAATGTTAGAAAGAACATTGTATTCTTTTTGAACCAATGGATGTTAACAAATGTTTATAAATATTTAAATATGAATATAAGGCAGAATAATATCACAATAGAAATCTTGTGAATTATCTGGAATGCTAACATTTATGAAATTAAACAAAATAAGCTTTATGAATTGTATTTAATGTTTACCTATTTAATTCCACTTAGGCCATAAATCTTTCATGAAAAAGTCGTGTTTGGGAATTAGTCACACCTTGCAAGAATAAATCATTGTGTCAACTTGGCTTCATCAAAATTTCATGAAGAAAAAACTTCAAAATCATGTACAACAAATCACACTATAAATTATATTTGATCCAGACATAATAAAGAATAGAAGAGCATGAGAAAAAAATAAAGAAAAATAAATTAATTTCCTAACTACCTGAGCTGAATGTCTATTTGGCATGGAAAATGTCCAGTAAAGTGACTTAAGAAAAAAGGTAGCAGCCATCAATGCTGAGACATTATTGTTCCAGCACCATAAGGTCGAAATTATTTTCAATGGCTATTAAAATTGTTAGCAAAGATATTAAAAGAATAATTTAAGATATTATAAGATAATATAAGAATCTGTTATAGTTCAACAAATAACAGCAATATTTGTCTTATGCCTTGGTTGTGGCCAAATACTGATTTTCTGATATTAGGTCATTGACCCTCAGACCAGAAATTGTTCGTTGAACTACTTACTGAAAATGTCCTATTGGATGAACAGTGATGTTTTACTGCAAACCAGACTTCAAGAATATTAATATGCATAATAATTACTTGGGAAGACTATAATTAATGTTAATTCCTTTCTGATTAGTATCCTTATCTTTCGATACTTCTTCTGAATCAGAAATGGGCATTTTATTTTTTTTTAATTTTTAATTAAAAAATTTTTCTAACATTTATTCATTTTTGAGACAGAGAGAGACAGAACATGAGGGGTAAAGTGGCAGAGAGAGAGGGAGACACAGAATCCAAAGCAGGCCCAGGCTCTGAATTGTCAGCATAGAGCCCGATGTGGGGCTCAAACCCAGGAACTGAGAGATCATGACTTGAGCAGAAGTCGACACTCAAGGGACTGAGACACTCAGGTGTTAGAAATGGGCATTTTATTTATTAAAAAAAAAATTTTTTTTTTTTACCATTTTTATTTTAGAGAGAGAGATAGAGACAGAGACCGCATGAGCAAGGGAGGGTCAGAGAGAGAGGGAGACACAGGATCTGAAGACAGGCTCCAGGCTCTGAGCTGTCAGCACAGAGCCCTACACAGGGGCTCGACCCCACGAACTGTGAGATCATGACCTGAGCCGAAGTCAGACGCTCAACTGACTGAGCCACCCAGATGCCTCAGAAATGGGCATTTTAAACAAGCATCCTAAGAGCTTTTTCTGCATTTTCCAGGACCATGTTTTGAGAAGCACTGTTATAGTAGAAAACTATTTCAAACTTGGTTATCACCATTATAAACTGTCTTCATGTTCTTGAAATAAGGATCCATCTTGCAAATGGCACTGTCACATACATAGAGCTTGAAAAATAATTATGCTGTAGTTTAGTAGATTAAAAAACTAAAAACGAAGAAAAAAACTAGAACTCAAATCCCTAGTCCTGCACCACATTTTTCTCACGAGTTAGCCTTAAAAATCAAACCAGTTACTTTAAACCAGCTATTTTACCAAGAAAAAAAATGATTTTATTAAGAAATAATAGACAACTGCCATACCAGACAAGTGAGCTACACCAAAACCATAGACAAGTCTGGGGAACAAAGAAGAGGTACTGCTCTTTTATAGATGTAAGCAGGAGATTGGGAAGGCTGATAGAAACAAAACATCCATTGGAGTAAACTGAAAACTTGAAGTATGGAAGCTTCTCATTGGCCAAGTTGTGACTGTACCCCAGTTTGGCTGGGCTGTTGGTGGGAGATTAGATAAAAAAAAGACTTCCTGGGGTGCCTGGGTGGCTCAGTCGGTTAGCATCCAACTTCAGCTCAGGTCATGATCTCACAGTTCAAGGGTTCGAGCCCCACGTCCGGCTCTGTGCTGACAGCTAGCTCGGAGCCTGGAGCCTGCTTTAGATTCTGTGTCTCCCTCCCTCTCTCTCTGGCCCTCCCCTGCTTGCACTGTGTCTGTCTCTCAAAAACAAATAAAAGACATAAAAAAATTAAAAAAAAAAAACTTCCTTCTGCTGCTGAGATAGTAAAGTAGTATCCATCTACAAGGTCTGTCTCTTCTTTGTGGGGTCTGTTATTGAAAAAGAGTAGTGGGGTGTGAGAGCTCCCTCTACCCAGCTTACCAACTCCATTATAGTGGTTTCCTTTTATTAATTATCGTAAGTGAAATATGATCCGATGGAATGATGGTGGTACATAAATCTATAAGTGTATTTTAAAAAAATAGTATAACTGCTTTTGCAAGGCTGGGGTGGTATAATTTCTCTGTGGTGGTAATAGCTGGGGTAAGGAGTCGTCATACAGAGATAAAGAAGAATAAAACTGGAAAGCAGTGAGCAATTATACTTAAGAACCATGCATCCAATCCCATAATAATACTTTATGGCTTCCAATTCCTAAATTTACTTTCAGCAAAATAAAAGCAGTCATCTGAGTGATGTTGTGCTGGGAATCAGGACCGGGCAGAGGTTATAGATCTTAGTTCCAATTTCATAAACTTATATCTTCAAATAAAAACCCAAATGCAAAATCTACAGCTCGATCACTTTGTAAATCATTTCAGCCAAAACTAGATCTGGGACAGATTCCGGGACCCCAGACAAAAATGAAAAATTATATTCTCCTCATTCTCTGATTAGCTAGCTCTGAACTGAAGTGGATGCATGGCAATTAGCTGCTGGGGAACCAATTTTTCTGATTAGCTCTTAACGGAAGTTAGGCGATCTTCTGCCGTAAGTTTGGTTTTCAGTGACAGTAGTCCCTTTGGCCGTGGGCAGTAGTGGTGGGTAGCAAGGTCATTTGAACTACAGGTGGCTCTTAACTTCAGTCCTGGCTTTCAGTGATAGTTCTAAAACTAAAGAAATACGTGACCTTGGCAAACGTGCCTAACTTCTTTGATGGGAGGCAATTAGTACAAACCTGCCCATAGTCCAGTATACTCCAATCCCTTTCATTTCCCCACTTGGGAATTGTAAAATTAAAGGGCATAATACATGGTAAATTACTTAGAATATTACCTGTAGCATATTAAACTTTAACATTATCATTGATTATCATCACCCCGCCTGTTTTTTTAATTTTTAAATTTATTTTTGAAAGACAGAGAGAGACAGCGTGAGCAGGGGAGGGTCAGAGCGAGAGGGAGACACAGAATGGGAAGCAGGCTCCAGGCTCCGAGCTAGCGGTCAGCACAGAGCCCGATGCGGAGCTCGAACCCACGAACTGCGAGATCATGACCCGAGCCGAAGCCGGACGCTTAACTGAGCCACCCAGGTGCCCCCACACCGCCTATTTTTAAGAGGCCGCAAGCCGGATAACGAGATAGGCTCACGCACTGCCCTGAGGGCACACATTTTAAAGCCAGGGCTCCAAGAGCAGAGCGCGCGCTGGGCTGAGCGTGACGCAAACCAGTGGGCAGGCCCAAGAGATGGGGGCGTTTACTTCCGGGGCAAAGGGTGCCTTATTTCCGGGTGGGGCGAACTGTAGTGGAAGCGGTTTCTACAGCGTCCTGGCGCCCACATCTCGGTCCCGGTAAGCCAGGCATGAAGATCACGAGGCAGAAACACGCCAAGAAGCATCTCGGCTTCTTCCGCAATAACTTCGGAGTCCGCGAGCCGTACCAGATCCTGCTGGACGGAACCTTCTGTCAGGCCGCGCTGCGCGGCCGCATCCAGCTGCGGGAACAGCTGCCCCGCTACCTCATGGGGGAGACACAGCTGTGCACCACCAGGTGGGCCCGGCAGGTCCGGGGAGGAGGCCCGGGGATCCTGCGGGTGCGGTTGAGGCGAGGCCGTGATGGGCCAAACGCCCCACCCACCGGGAGTTGACAGTGAGGTGGAGGCACTGAGGTCTGGCGAGTGTCTACCATGTAGGAAGGAAGGACCGGGCGCTGCGCATCTTCGCGTCGTTGGCCCGGCGAATAAGACCCGTGCTTCGTAGTGCGACCTGGCTTCGAATCTTGGTCCCAGTCCTGCCAGCTTTGTGGTTTCCGGCAAGTTAATCTCTCTGAGCCTTGGATTTCTCATCTATAGGGAAAAGACCGTAACTAATAAAGTTGCTTTAAGGATCAAACGTATGGAGAGCACTTGCTGGTTTCCAAAATGGACCCCTTCACGCGGTTGCTGTTATTAGCATAGCTTTTTCTAGTGTAAATGAAACACTTTCAGGCTTCGCAGGTGCCGTGTAAGCTAACATCTCCGATTGCCAGAAAGATCATTAATTCACAATTCGAGGTTAAGAACTTTGCCCATGGTCGTTTATTTATTGAACTGTCTTCTTTAACTACCAGTCATATGCCAGGCACGGCCCTAGCCACTGAGGGTAATGGTGAAAAGGACAAACGGCCAACCCTCCGGGTGGTAACAATCCTTAAGTCAACCTCCAGGGGCGTGTTTTGACTCGTGTGTGTTGTGACTTCCTCAGCCTGGGAACCTCCTGGGGACGGGAAGTGGGAGGAGGATGGAGTCACGGGAGGTTTCATAGAGGTAACTTTTGAGCCCAGACACCTTTCATTTCTGAGGGGAAGGACTAGTTTGGGTGACAGAAAAGAGATAAAGACCTCTTAAATAAAGAGGCCGAGTTGTAAAATGCCTGAAAAAGAGGGTAGAGCGCAGGATGTAATTGGAAGTGAAGCTGTGAAGGTAAATCAAACTTAAACAGGGACTATTAAGAAACTTAAGGTTTTTGTTGTTGTTGTTATTTTTCCCATTGTTGGTTATTTACTTTGAAAATTTTTTTTAATTAAAATGAACCATCACACCACCCTGTCACCACTGCTAATGTGCTGTATCATCCATCCAGTTCTTTAGGCCTCTACACATGCACACAAACAAAGGAATGGGCTCTACTGGGCATTCGATATTAATCGAACTGGGCTTTTCTCACTTAATACGGCTCCATGAACCGCTTTCCATAGTCAAGTGGTGCCTCACAATGGTTACAGATTCCCCACAGTTTGTTACCCGTGGCCTCAGGGCTGTGAGACAGGTCCTTAGTTTGCCTGTGCCCCTGAGTTGATCCATTCTGGCCACATATACTGCCTGTCCATTTATCTCCCTGCCGTAGAAATATCAGCATTTTTAACATGGTGCTGTAACAAAAAAAAAGTTTGCGAAATACTGCATGGAATTATATTCTGTAGCATTTTTTCCCTAAAGAGTTTATTTTCACTTCCAGAATATTTTATACATACACAAAAGTAGAGTTGCATAATTAAATGTCTGTCACCCAGCTTTGGGGATTGTTGAAATGGCCAATCTTGTTTCTTTTATCCACCCTCCCATTAAACTGATGACTTATTTTATTTTTTTGTGTGTGTTTATTTTTGAGACAGAACACGATTTGGGGAGGGGCAGAGAGAGAGGGAGACACAGAATCTGAAACAGGTTCCGGGCTCTAAGCTGTCAGCACGGAGCCTGACACGGGTCTTGAACCCACGAGCTGCGAGATATCCTCAGCCAAAGCCAGATATTCTACTGACTGAGCCACCCAGGCACCCCTTTCCAGGTTTCTAGAGAGGGAAATGTCTACCCTATATTTGGGGTCAACACATAACAAATTCAGATTGTAATCGTATAGTTTAAATTTCATAGATACTATGTTTCTATACTTATGTGAACAACTGAAATGTATATTATAATTGTGAGCTGCTAAAAACTTTTTTTTTTTCAGGTGTGTGTTAAAAGAGTTAGAAACATTGGGAAAGGACTTATATGGCGCAAAACTGATTGCACAAAAATCCCAAGTCCGAAATTGTCCCCATTTCAAGAATCCAGTGAGTGGATCAGAATGTCTGCTCTCCATGGTTGAAGAGGGAAATCCTCATCATTATTTTGTGGCAACACAGGTGATACTGTTTTTAAAATCAGAGTCGATTTTAATCATTTCTATTTCTATTTCTTATGGAGCTGCTGATAATCAGAAAAGTCTAGGTGGAAATGTGGTAGGGTCCCCTCCCTAAGGAAAGAAAAAAGAAAACCTCAAGGCAACCTTGCTGTTTCATGTGCTTGACAACATCCCTTGTGACCTTGTAACATGAGACCACTTAATCAGACTGCATGTTCCTGTGTCACCATAGACGGGAGACAAAGAAGTAAAAAATACATAAAAAACTACACCACGTGACTTTGGGGTCTCGGTTCTTTGGCACTGAGTGGTGCCGGCAGGAATAAAGTTGCTTCCTTTGAAAAGCCTCCCTGTCCCCATTCTCTGTGGGACAGTGCTGCTGCAGAAGTGGTTTGATAAAATGTTTCAACTTTTAAAAATACAGGCTTTTAAGTTGCAGTCAATAAAAGCAGTTTTTATTAGAGAATTTAAGGAGAGATCCTTAAGCATATTGATTTTTCTTCTTAATTACTGGAAAATTTTGTAATAGTTATTGACAAAAAGATGTGATATGTTTCAGCATTCTTTTTTTTTTAAAGAATTTTTAAAATGTTAATATAGTTCAAACCAGTGTGCCAAGTTCATTTCAGCTCTTTTACTGCCAGACCTGGGGGCAGCGTCTGCTTCAGCTTCTCTGCCTTCTCCTTGTCTGCGATGACCAAAATGTGAAGGCATCTGCTGCATTGGACTTTGAACTTCACGTTGTCCTTATTTTTCTTGATCTTCATGGACTTGGCATCCTTTCGCCGGGCCCGTGAGCCGAAAGTCCTTGATTTCTTCAATATTGCGAGGCGTGGTTACAGGGGGTGCAGGCGAGCACGTGGCCGGCACCCCGGATTCCCGCCGGAGCTAGGGACACTCACCTGTTTCAGCATTCTTGAAGGGAGGAAAAATAGAGCAGATATTTTACATTCTGTGTTCATCGGTGTTTTTTCATGTTCCTGTTTTATACTATTTCTCAAAAAGTCATGTTTTATATTATTTGAAATTGTACCACCAGCATGCAACTTTCTGGCTTTTAAAGACCAGCAGAGGGAAGGAGATGCCCTCAGGGTTGATACTAAGGAAGAAGTTCACATACATGCAACATTTGCTACATAGGTTTTTAGGATTATAAAGTCACAGAATTAGATGCAGAGCTGAATCTAGAATCCGTGTCCATGAATTCTTATTTTATTTCTATTCCTTCAGCCTCTGTGAACATTCTTATCCCTCTTTGAAGCATGTCTTTAGAGTAGAAAGTGGGGCATTGCCTAACATTCTTACCTTTGTGATAGTCTGTAATCCATAGTGGTATCCAGATCCAGTTCACATTGTTGCCACTTAATTCTTTGTGCTCAGATTTCTTATCTTCCCTTTTTTTTAATCGTAAAGTTTACTCTTAAAGTGAGACCTACTGATGTGAAAAGTAAAACTTGTGATCTCTTTTATTTTTTCCACTTAACGCATCTTATTTAATTGACATATTTGAACTAAATAGTGCTATTTTTCTTTTTTATAGGATCAGAATTTGTCCATGAAAGTGAAGAAAAAGCCTGGAGTCCCTCTCATGTTTATTATTCAGAACACTATAGTCTTGGACAAACCTTCTCCCAAAACAATTGCTTTTGTTAAAGCAGTAGAGTCAGGTCAACTTGTCTCGGTGCATGAGAAACAAAGTATCAAGCAACTCAAAGAAGAAAAGGGGTTAGTGAAAAACCCTGAGCAGAGAAGGAGGAAAAAACACAAGAAAGTAAGTGGCCCCAATCCTCTTAGCTGTTTGAAGAAAAAGAAAAAAGCACAGGATACAAAATCATCTGCCTCTGAAAAGAAAAGAAAACGAAGAAGAATCCGGAACCGATCTACCTCAAAAGTACTTTCTGAAAAACAGAATGCAGAATGATAATCCTTTGGATACTTTTAAAGACATCCAAAAGTGAAAAATAAATTTATTTTTAAAACTGTGGAAGTACTTACAATAAAAAAAAAAAGTATTATTTTTGTAAATAAATATTGGCTCTTAGGCCTTTGTCTAAAATTATTCGTAGAAACAACAACTCAGTGGATGGGTTTAGGCATTTTGGAGATTGTTTTTCAATGTAAAACTGTTGTCTCTTTCATTGTCCCCCTACCTCCAGTATAGGCAAGTTGTGTAAAAAAAAAAAACAAAAAAGATCAAAACATACAAAAAGCCTGTGACAAAAAACAGCTGTCCCTTTTCACATTTAGAGTGAACATTCCTCATTCACGTAGTGATTGTAGAATTTATATTCTCAAATAGTGTGAATATGCTGCTACCTTTTGGTCTATCTATTATTTGACTTTCTACTAAAAAGTGGAAATTTTGCTTACTTGTATTAGTCCTTCATTTTTCTTTTCTTTTTTATGTCTTTATTTTATTTTGAGAGAGAGCGAGTGTGCAGGGGAGGGGCAGAGAGAGAGGGAGACAGAATCTGAAGCAGGCTCCAGGCTCTGAGCTAGCTGTCAGCACAGAGCCCGACTCGGAGCTTGAACCCACGAACCGTGAGATCATGACCTGAACCGAAGTTGGACGCTTAACCAACTGAGCCACCCAGGCACCCCTAGGTTTTCTAATATATTAATATTTCAATCTTTAAACATCCCAAATAATTTTTATTATTATGACTATAAACTGTTCACCAATGAACCAAGTAGCATGCTATGATTGAATTTATTTCTTACACTACTTTATTGTTTTTCCAAAGTTAATAATGACCTCATTTTCTTTTAGCATCTGACTTGGTCTTGCCACATTCTCTAATAACTCTGTTAAAGGGACTTACAATTTTCTTCTTTTTTTAATGTTTATTTTTAAGAGAGAGAGAGAGAGAGACAGCATTAACGGGGGAGGGACAGAAAGAGAGGGAGACACAGAATCTGAAGCAGAGTCCAGGCTCTGAGAAGTCAGCACAGAGCCCGACGCGAGGCTCGAACCCACAAACCATGAGATCGTGACCTGAGCCGAGGTTGAATGCTTAACGCAAGTGCCCCAGAACTTATAATTTTCTATATAGTACCAGATAATTCCTCACCCCTGGAGATACTTCTACAGCCCTCTGCCCTCCAATGTGGAAAGGCTTTCTGCCAAGGAGGTTTCTCAGCTGTCATCCAGGCATTTCTTGCCTTTATCCAGAAATTTACTTTGTCAATTCTGTTTCACAGATTCTTTGTTTTACTCTGTTTTCTTGTTTGCTGTAGTGGAGTGTATAGGAAGTACATTTTTTTGATGCTCTACTTTTTACCCTCATTTGTTGCATTAATAATCTAGCAAGATTATTATTATTATTTTTTAAGCCAATGTGGGGCCTCAAACATGACCCTATGATTAAGAGTTGCTTACTCTACCAACTGAGCCAGCCAGGCACCCCTAGCAAGATAGTAGTTGATTGAAGATCATTTCCCTCAATTCCCCTGGAGTCTCTTAACTGTTTATAAGGTCCTAGTGGAAGCAAATGGATTCGGGTTCCATTTGTCCAACAGGGAGGGTGATTTTCTTTTAAAGCAAATATTAAATTCAAGAGTAAAAATTCCAAAATAACATTCTTTTTAAGATAGGCTATGGATATTTATTTTAAAAATCCTTTTATGTTTATTATTGATAGAGAAACAGAGCATGAGTGGGGGAGGGGCAGAGAGAGAGACACACAATCTGAAACAGGCTCCAGGCTCTGAGCTGTTTGCACAGAACCCGACCCAGAGCTCGAACCCACAAACCATGAGATCATGACCTGAGCCGATGTCGGGTGCTTAACCGACTGAGCCACCCAGGCGCCCCTAGAAATCTTATTTAAAAGGTATCTAAAGGGTGACCAGACTTTAACATGATTATGTAGTAAATACATATATATATTTTTTAATAAAATGTCTTTAAGGGCCAATTTTATTAGGAATTTAATAATCAAACTTGTCTTTTTCAGCCCCAAGTGTTTTAATCATCAGACCAAAATTACAACATTTCTGTGCTGTGATCTTGAAGTATTCACCATAGGAAAGGTGGGATCTGCCCCTTCCCCCTGACTTGGTGCTGCTGTGACACCTCTGTGTGGTGCTTCTTAATCTGTATCATTAGGATGTCACGATCAGGTTTGAAGTCATGAATAAATTCTTGTTAATGACTAACATGACCGTTCTTAAATTTGAGACCATTTAAATTTTTCTACAGAAACATTATTCTCCGTTGAAATCAGAGATGCTTTTTTGGGTAGACAGTGAAGTTCTAGCCTGAACTACACTGGGAACAACCCACATGTAGTATCATCTGGCAAGCCAGCTTAGTGCTTGGGTTGTCCTTTCATGATTCTGTTTTAAATTCTTAACAGGAGCATTTAAAAAAAAAAAAAAAGGCAAAGATACTAGGAAAAAGTGAATATAGCTGTATGGTTCCTGTGATGAAAAAAAATCATCAATAACGATGAGAGTTAGGATTACTGAGTCAAATGCAGCCAGAGTGATCAAGCAGGTAAAATGTACACTGATGGTATTTTCAATATGCTAAAATGCATAACTTTTAGGCACTTCTCTTTTTAACAAAGCTTATTGAGATATTGTTATTAATAATAAGTACATATGTATTTGGTTTTTACTTATGGTTCCTGGCTCACAGCTCCCAGAAACTGTTGGAACTTCCTAAGTAATGAGCGCTTAAAGGTCTCTTATGTTAATGAGATGGTTTTGAAAAACATCTAGGGATGGCAGCTGGTTACCTTTGGAGCCAATCATGTGATTAGAGGGTTGGAATTTTAAGTCTCCACCCCACATCCAACCTGTGGGAAGGGGAGAGAGAATGGCCACTGATTCAATCAATCGTGCTCATGTAATAAAGCCCCTATAAAACCCCACAAGGACAGGGTTTGGAGAGCTTCCAGGTTAATAAACAGGTGGAGATTGGGGACAGTGTCCCACTTGGAGAGGGCTTGCAAGCTTCTGCCCTTTCCCCATACTTTGCCCTATACATCTCTTCCATTTGGCTATTCCTGAGTTAATCCCCATTTATAATGAACTTGTAGTAAGTAAGATGTTTTTCTGGGTTCCATGAGCCTCTCTACCAAGTTAAATGAATGGAGAAGACTGTTATGGGAACTTAAGATTTATAGCCAGAGGTCAGAGGAACAGGTAACAGCCTGTTTGGGTCTGAATGTGTTGAGGGGAGGGGAGGTGGCAGTCTTGAAGGACCGAACCCTTATGTATGCTGTGGGATCTGATGCTGTCTATCTCCAGATAGATAATATCCGAGCTGAGTTGAATTGTTGGTTTAGAGCACTGCTTATACTATGTGTAAAGATGACCTCTGCCAATAAACATTGAAATTGGGTCCAGGAACCCCAAATACGTACTTAACAGTGCTATCTAGTCATCTAAAAAGAGTGTCTGAACTGGTGTGGTGGAAAAGTCAATATATTTTTATAAAATAGTAATTTTTAAATAACATTAAAATAATATTTTAAAACTTTGATTGTATTACTTAGTCATACTGCTTTAAAAATATCTTAACGAAAGGACCTATCTTCGTACTATAATTCTTTTGTGAACGGTACCCTCATAACACCACCCCAGATATTCTTAGCTTTAACTACTTGCTTTATTTTCTCCATAATAACTTAGGGAAGGGGGCATGACACCCTGTGATTGTAATACGTTTTGCAGCTTGGGAAAAAGAAAATGTTGAGAACCCCTGCTCATTTTGTTGGGGATAAAGGTGAAGTACATGTGCTTTTGAATTCTAAAAGTTAGCCAAACTCAAAAACAATGTTTCAGAAAACAGTTTTTAAAAAAAAATTTTTTTAATGTTTTATTTATTTTTAATACAGAGAGAGACAGAGCATGAGAGGGGGAGGGGCAGAGAGAGAAGGAGACACAGAACTGGAAGCAGGTTCCAGGCTCTGAGCTAGCTGTCAGCACAGAGCCTGACGTGGGCTCGAACCCATGAACGTGAGATCTGACCTGAGCCGAAGCCAGAGGCTTAACCGACTGAGCCACCCAGGCGCCCCAACAGTTTTTTTTAAATGAACATTTCAAAAAGAAGCATTTGTAGTTGAGTTTGGGCAGGATTCTGTATTCCCTAATTTTCGAAGCCCTCCAGTCATTTCTCACTGCCCACAAGAATGTAAAATAAAGCTAGAAGTCATTTCAGAACAGCTGAGGTTCAAAACTAAAAGGATTTCCTGGTTTTTATTTATGCATAAAGAGATAATATTTCATGTTTCTGCATCTAGTAAGGCAAGTTGGCTGTGATTTGACAGGTTTAATTAATAGATTTTTATGAATGGATAGAATGAATAGTTTGTATTCTTTAAAATGTTTTAAAAATATGTCATTGTACTGTATCTTTTCTTAAGAATTCTTAGTTTAGATGTAAATGAGAAAATACAGTAACTTAGTGTAACTGTATCTATCCAGATCCAGAACTAAAAAGGAATAAAGGCAAAAGACTGGGTGTCCGGACTCAGCTTAGGAACAGATTTCTCACAGATCCTAGATTGGTGGCTTCTGAACATTTAATCATATATCCTGGTCAGTAAGAGAATTTGTGTGTCTACCTATAAAAGTATGTTTATAAACTATATAGATTTACTACTGTACATTATAAAATATACATAGAAGAAAACCCAAATATAAAGGATGGTGATATATAAAATATTTTAAAATCTTTTCCATTAAATGGCTTCATTAGCTAATATTTTAAGGCATCAGGTTTATCAATAATATTGAGATGTATCCACTTGAAGTGTTTTTTATGATCAGATATTTTGTGAGACCTGACTAGATCATTGGTTTTCCTTTATAATATACTTATTCATGAATTAGTCTTGTCCCTGAATGAATTGAACAGAATATACCTCTGCACCTTAGAGGTTCTTAGTGGCAGCTAAAGAAGCAAAGAAAATGTGTGAATGTCTCCATTTTCTTTTAAGGAAAGTAATTATTGACAAGCTGTTTGGGTACTAATGCTTCATTTCTGATTCTCCTGTGAATTAATCTCAGGCGGACCTCTGCCAGTTGGCTAATGCTCACTGTCCACTCCCTGATGTGGTCAGAAAGATGCCATCTGTTCCTTTCAGCTACCGAAATGGTGCAAATCATCTAAACCTTTCTACAGGTAGCAGATGCTGAAAAGGTACGTCTTCCAAATGCTCATCACTTTGCCCAACTATCTTACAATGATACTTTGTTCAACTTGATGTGAAAATAATAATCCCTATGTGATGAAATAATGTGATCTCCAAAACTGAGTTTTCACATGTCACTCTTTTACATGGTGAGTGTCATGAGCAGGATGCTGTTTAGCAATATGATGTTATGACATTCATAGTGGTGTTTATAGAGTTTCCCCATTCAGAAAGAGCAGAGGCATGAAAAGAAACTGTCAAGGAAAGGTAGGGGGGTAGAAGATCCATGTTTACAGTTAGCATGTAGTGTCCGCATGTGTGGTTTCTTAAAGGGTGGTGAGCCCAGAGAGTGGGTCAGCTGGGTAGCACAGCAGTAATGCTGATAGCGTCTGGGTTTTTCTGTCTCATCATCATTTCCTAAAACAATACATTTAGACACGCAAGTCTATTACTAGGCTTTTCTTTGGTTAAACATCAACGCCTTTTAAAAAACGAATTATTTAATTTTTATGTATTTATTTACCTATTTATTTTTCAGAGAGAGAGCATGCATGTGTGCAGGTGGGTGAGGGGCCAAGGGAGACGGTGGGAGCATCTGAGGTAGGCTCTGAATCCAGAAGAGATAATGACCTGAGATCATGACCTGAGTTGAAATCAAGAGACAGACACTTAACTGACTAAGCCACCCAGGTACCCCTCAAAAGCCTTTTTGTTATTCTACCCTTGTTTTCTAGCAGGGGTCAATGTCATTTCTGGCACCCAGGTGCTTAATAAACATTAAAGGAGTGAATGAATGCATGACATTGAATTGGATGAATGAACTCTATTATTCTACCTGTATCCAGGCCCTCCAGCCTTCCGAGCTCGTGACTGTCAGTATCACTATTTCACGCATCCAAGACAAAATGGGGGCCATCTGACTTAGCTTTCCAGTACAGTACACACATCGCTCAGAACTTCGTTCCCTGAGCACTTTGGAATTTGGAAATAGCCATCAGTTAGGGGGGAAAAATACTTTACATTTTGGTGAAAAGGAAGAAATGTTTAGAAATATGTTGGAAAAATAGGTATCCTAACTGAAATATTGGTAAATTTATCTGTCTCTAAAAATTATTTACAACTTTTCTCATCATTGTTTTATAAATTATTCTGACTAAGAGGGGGGCACTGAGAGAGACTGCATGCATGTGCACATGTATACACTCTCTTGCACATAAAACACATTTTTTTTTTAGAACAGTGCCAGGCTACTGGCTAGGCCCCTCATCAGTCCTACAGCTCTGCTTCCCACAGGTCATTGCTAATGCACAGGGGCCATAGGTACACTGTCTCTGTCTTTCTGTCTCTGTCTACCCAACCCAACTAATAATAAGGGAACCACCATTGCACCACATTCGAAATTACTGTCCGATTCAGTGTCCTTTCAACAGTGTCTTTACCCTTTGCACCGAAATACACACTCTTCTGACCTCCTGGGAAGAAGACCCTCACCACCCCACGTACTTCTCACTGCAAAGAGAAAGGACTGGAGCCTTTCTGAATGTCACGGGCCATCGTCATGTCCCTGGCCCCTACCACACTCTGGCGAAGCACAGTCTAGACCATCTGAATCTTTCCTTAGTGACTTTGGTGAAGTAACAAAAGGGGGAGAAGAGAATGACACTGCTAACGTGAAAAAGGGAAAAAGCGGTCAGAAATAGGTACATAAATAAACCATCAACATAAGAAGCAGAATGCTGTGGGGCAGTGGATCTTCGTCCTTACTGTGCAACAGAGTCATGGAGAATAGTAAAAAAACCCAAATAGATGCCCATCCTCCAACCCTCCTCTTCCAAGAGATTTAGTTTCCTTTAGTGTGGTGTAGAATACAGACATTTATCTATTTATTTATTTATTTACATATTTATACACACACACACACACACACATATATACATAATAGATTACTGGTTTATTACAAAAGGATGTGCCCAGGAACAGTCAGATGGAAGAGACACAAAGGGCAAGGTATGGGGGCAGGCAGAAGCGTCCATGCTGAGTACGGCACTCTGCCCTAATCTCCACGTGTTCGCCACCTGGGAAATTAGGTATTTGCGTGATTTCAATGTTCCTCGGATGAGGAACCAGATTGAGAACGTCTGGTATGGGAGTCAGGCAGTTCTAGGTCCAAACAATCAGTGGAGCTTCTCAGATTTCTTGTGAGTAAAACAGAGTTGTACAGATTATAAATAAGTCAGTGTCTGGTACTTAGCATATGTTCAATAGAAAGTGCATAGGTTATCATGGACTATGCGGCCATTAGAACTTGTATGTTAGAAGGCTGCTTAATGATCTAAGAAAACAAGAGTTTGTTCCTTACCCCCATTCTGCACCCACCCAACTTCTGCAGGCACACACGTGGGCCCTATTTTCCTTCCTAAGGAAAACATGATTCACTGCAGCTTTTCTCTTCCCTTAGCTGCAAACTTGTCTCTAATGAGATGTTTCCCAAATTCAACTGAGATCTCTAAGAGAGACGCCTTAGCTTCTGAATGTTTTAAAAGTTTCCCAAGTGATTCGAATATGTAGCCAGGGTTCAAGAGCACTAATGGAAGAGTGCATCTCAAACTTTGGTTTGCATAAGAATCATTTGGAGATTTTATTAAAACTCAGATTTCTGGGTCTTTCCTGAGGGAGTCTGATTCAGTGGGCCTGGGGGAGGGCCCAGAATTTGCATTTTTAACAAGATCCCTGCTCCTTGGACTGGCAACATTAGCATCAGTTGGGAGCTCATTAGAAAGGCAAATCCTGAACCCTGCCCCAGAACTACTAGCAAAAACCTCCAGGTGTGGGATCCAGAAACTTCTGCTTCAACAAGCTCCCCAGGTGATTCTTATGCATGCTAAAATTTAGGAACCACCTATCTAGATAAAAACAGAACAGTAGCGTAGGAAAGACGGCAGCTCCCGGAGTCTGGGACCGGCATCTGGATTTCAGACGTCTGATTCAGGAACCAGAGTCTGAGGCCAGCGCTGGAGAAACCACAAAGGAGTAAGTATAAGAGAGAAGTTGGTCCTCCAAGGAAACTCAGGTGCGGTTACCCAAAAATATAAGGGACAAAGAACGTTAGGTCAGGAGAAGTAGCTGTCCCCTACAAACACGGGGGATAGAAAGCCATGGCCTTGTTTGAGAATAAAATAAAATCAGGCACGTGAAACTGCTTCTCAGCACCTGGCTTGTGAGTATGTAGTGAATTCTAAAATTTCTCTTATTAAAGTAGCATGTTGTGAGCACTCAGTATAATTAGAGTAGGAAATATGACCTTTATGTTTCTGGTGTTAAAAAATGATTAAATCTGTTTGGGTGATACAAACTGACGCTTTGTGGAGTGGACATCTCCTTTTGGAGAAGTGCAAAATGGGGCAGACGACAGAAGACTTGTACAGGATAAAGAATAAAGAACAAGGAAGAGAAAAATACCTGATTGGCTGAGGCCTCGTAGCCAACCATGTTTGGGGCCAAAAGAATCAAGGAAACAAGTAGAGAGCCCAGAGATGGCTTGGTGTCTGGGGATCGGTTGACAAGATGTAGGGTGTTTGGGGCCAACAGAGTGTTTATAGGGACATGGAGTTTATCTGAGTTTCAGTTCGCTGGTGTGGCACCCAGGGCAGGAGTGTGCGGGGCACCAGCCCACGCACCAGAGTCCAAGGGTCCCTGAGTAGGGGGTTGGTGTCGGCGAAATATCTACAAGAAAGAACACAGACAACATGAATGGTGTAAGAGACCACACTTTACTGTGAAACTTGGGATCTTTATATACCATAGGTGATTACATCATTTTTCTAATGATTACATTGTTTGTAACTTCCAGAAAAAAATTATTATTCCCATGGTAGCGAAAACAGAAAATCAAAACAGAAACGAGGTACAATAAAGATCAAAAAACATAATTCATCACTCAAAATACATCAGCAGGGGTTTGTTTTATGTATATAGTGATATTATTAGCCGAAGCTTATGACAAGGCTATTTTTTCTTAAAGGTGAACATGATTGACGGGTAAAGTGCCCCTGACCAGGAAGGGAGTTTCAATCTGAAAATTTGCCCACTCACTGAAACTAATTAAAGGTCATAGAAAACTAACTCCAGTCTCTAATCCATCATGATCAAGCGGTCATGTGCACATTCTCTAAAACAAAGGAAAGCAGGACCCAACAAGCCATATGACACTGTACACTCAGTGTCCCAGGAGAGCAACTCAATCCCGATCCTCAACTGAGGGACCTCACTTGCACCAGGGTCACACTTTCCAGACAAGCTGGAGATATGCGTGTTCCTCTTGGTGACTTACAGCGGGATCTCAACAGGTCTTTTGGCAGAATGGGCCCCTACAGGAGTGGCTCCATCTTCGGCCTCGAAATCTATTTTACCACCGGGTTTTGTGTTTGTTTTATGTCTATGGTCCATCTCCAGTTAATTTTTGTGTATGTGATGCGGGGTCAAATTTATTTTTATGAAGGCTGCTGTAACAGCTGGATGGATCCATAAATAAAGACTTTCCTTTCCTCATTAAATTAACTTGGTTCCTATTTTCTCATGTTGATTGCATACTCCTGCAGGGCTTGGACTTTAAGTCAGATACAAAGGAGTATAAGCTAATTAGGATTTGGTTAGTTTCTAAAGTATAAGGAGGCAAAATGACAAGAGCTTGAACAAGTGTATCAATTAAGTATTCCTAAATATCAAACCATGCCAAAACTCACTGGTTTTAGTCAATAATCGTTTACAATTAGTGGTTGTGGTTTTGTGGGTCTAGGCTGAGCTTGACTGGATACTTCTCCAGTTGTAGTTGAGCCAACTCTGCTTCTCAATGAAGGTCTGTGGTTTGCCTAGGATGGCCTCCTTCCTCCTGGGATTGGAGAGAGAGGGGCAGGCTGACCAGGTAAGGAAGGTGCACAAAATGGCAAGGAGGAATGCTGATGCTCCTATGGCTCAGGCTCAGAAGCAGCACTATTCTACCCAGGAAGAGGTCACATAGGCTGAGCCCAAAGTCAGAAGGTGCACAGTACACTCAGCCCATAATGATGAAAAGAATAGGGATAGTGAAGGGTATAGAAGTGAAGTATTAGGGACACATGTTCAGTCCACCACAAGATACAAATTTATTGATCTCCTATAAAACTCCTGGTCTGTCTACCAGGGCTGGTGTGATCTACAAAATTCTCAGGAACTCCTGCTGCTTCATCTTCTGGCTTCTCTGTGCATGACCTCAGTGTCAAGGTGGTTTCTTTAGCTCTCGCTGTCAGGAGGAAGGAACAAAGTAGAAAGAACAATGGCCTCAGGCTAACTATATTTGAGGGAGTTTCCTAGAAGTTGCCTTATGACCCTTCCACAACATGTGCCTGCAGCTAGTTGTAACGAAAACTGAAAATATAATTTTGATTCCAGTTAGCCGTGTACCCAGGCAAGTCGGAGGTCTGTTCTCTGAGAAAGCAGAGAAGAATGGATATTGGGGACCAAATAAGTAATGACTTCTACATATAGTCTTGTACAACATACGGTTTCAATAAGTATTTATTGCTTTTACAAATCTTGACATGCTGTAAAACAAAGGTTGGTAATTTTCCTATAGGAGAAGAGCATTTGGACTTCTCAGTAACAAAATAAGAACAAAAAATATGGTCAGTGGATCAAATTTGTTTAGTATTTCAAGTGCTTCCTTCAGGTCCCATGATTACAACTGAGAACCACTTCTTGTATTAATAGCCGTTATTTTCTCTCTAGATCTCTAGACTTATTGGCTTCAGTAGTATTCCAATCAAAGGATTAAAACTAATAATGTGTGGGGCGCCTGGGTGGCTCAGTCGGCTAAGTGTCCGACTTCGGCTCAGGTTATGATCTCGTGGTTCGTGGGTTCCAGCCCCTCATCGGGCTCTGTGCTGGCAGCTCAGAGCCTGGAGCCTCTCTCTCGCTCGCTCGCGCGCTCTCCCGCTCGTGCTCTCCCGCTCGTGCTCTCCCGCTCGTGCTCGCTCGCTCGCTCTCGCTCTCTCTCCCGCTCGTGCTCTCTCTCTCTCTCTCCCGCTCGTGCTCTCTCTCTCTCTCTCCCGC
>NC_043714.1:57010193-57207245 GCF_006229205.1 Suricata suricatta
GTGCTCGCTCTCTCCCCCGCTCGTGCTCGCTCTCTCCCCCGCTCGTGCTCGCTCTCTCCCCCGCTCGTGCTCGCTCTCTCCCCCGCTCGTGCTCGCTCTCTCCCCCGCTCGTGCTCGCTCTCTCCATCTCAAAAATAAGTAAACCAAAATTAAATAAACGATAACGTTCAAAGCCACAGTGAGGTACCATAACACACCTATTAAAATATTTAAAATAGGGGCGCCTGGGTGGCTCAGACGGTTAAGTGTCTGGCTTCAGTTCAGGTCATAATCTCACAGTCGTGGGTTCTAGCCCCTTGTTGGGCTCTGTGCTGATGGCTAGCTCAGAGCCTGGAGCCTGCTTCAGATTCTGTGTCTCCCTCCCTCTCTGACCCTCCCCTGCTTGTGCTGTTTCTCTCTGTCTCTCAAAAATAAATTTAAAAACCATAAAAAAATAAAATCACTAAAATAAAAAACCAAACTGTGGCAAGGATGTGTAGCTCTATAATAGGAATTCTCATCCATTGCTGGTGGGGAAGCAAAATGGTACACCTATTTTGGAAAACAGTTTAGCAGTTGTTTGTAAAGTTAAACATTCACTTAAGTATTTACTGAAGACGAATAGATCTATGTTCTCACGCAATCTTGTATGCAAATGTTTATAGCAGCTTTATTCCTAGCACTAAAAACTGGAAATAAAGTGCAGGTAAATGGATGAACATTCTGTTACATCCACAGAATAGAATACTACTCAGCAAGAAGAAATAAATTCCCGATACATGTAGTGACAGGAATAAATCTCAGAATAATTATGCTAGGTGAAAGAAGCCAGAGTAAAAAGGTTACAAACTTTATGATTTCATTTATATGACATTTTGGAAAAAGCAAAATTATAGGGACAGAAGCTAATCAGTGGCTGATCATTGGGCTGGGAGTGAGGGGAAATGAATGACAAAGGGGTACAGGAAACATTTGGGGCGGAGGGAGCTGGGTGGCTCAGTCAGTTGAACGTCTAACTTCTGCTCAGGTCATGATCTCTCAGTTTGAGTTTGAGCCCTACATCTCCACATCAGAACCATGGCTGTCAGCCTGTCAAGGGCAGAGTCCACTTCATATCTTCTGTCCCCTCCCCCTCTTGCACTTTCCCAAAAAAGCAAATTAAAAAAAAAAACCATTTGGGAGTGATGGAAAGTTTATCTTATGTAGTTGTTGCGGAATTGTATTCATTGCTTACTTTCATACACTTCAATTTGATGAATTTTACTGTATATAAATAATATCTCCATAAACCTGACCAAAAACATTTAACAGCAACAAAATACAATTCTGATAAAACTCAGAAGAAAAAGGGAGTTCTGATGTAAACTGATGTTTGAAACTTTTTTTTTTTTACTAAGAAGATCATGCAGTTGGTTGTTCCCATAATCAAAAACTCTAATAGCATGGAAAGATCCAGCTGCAAGGAATTAATTACTTTTACATTCTCACTTTATTTCAGTATCTGCAACTGCCCGACAAGAAACAGATAAACCTATTTGGGGAAAATGCCTCTCGGCATTGTTTGATGACACTCCAGTTATAGTCTGCTGGGTACAGAAGGGCTAAAAGGAATTGTTTTTGTAATGCAAATGTCATAGCCTAGAACCATGGAGATGATATGGGGAATTTCTGTAAGAGTAATTGTTCTATTCTGGTAGAAGAAAAGATTAACAACCACTCTCACAGATTCAAGGCGCAGTCCTTTGCTTTCATTAATACCTAGGTTTGCTAAATACTAGAGCCAAGGACTATCCTGAAGAGGGGCTGAGGAGACCAGAGTGAAGAAAGAGAAACTCCTGAGGTGGGGGCGAGGGGAGGATGGGATTGGTGGTGAAAGTGGGCTGAAGGGATGGGGAAGGTAAAGGGGGAAAAGTAGTCTCAGGGAAGAACAGCTCTTCAAGAGGCTTAGGTCTAATACTAGAGGAAGACCCATTGACCAATAGGGCAATAAAGCGCGACAGGTGGACAAACATGTTAAGTTCCACCTCAGGGTGTCTTGGAAATCCCAGGGCTTCTAGAAGAGGTAATTTTAAAACTGAGACAAGAAGTGCAGCTAATGTAGTTGTGTCGGGCACTGAAGCACAGAAGGCTCCAGAGTAGACCCTTGTGTAGGGCTGGGGTTTGGAGAACAAATGGAGTGTGGTTTTGGAGGAGGCTGGTATGCTTAAGGAGGTAGACAGGAGTCTGCTCTGAGAGTCCTTGTAGACCTTGACCTCCATTTGACCCTGTAGGCAATGCAGAATCGTTCTGGAAAGAAATGTGATAATATTTGAATTTTGAATCCATCACATTGCTAACTCTGAGGAATGTGGGAGGACACACAGGGTACCGGTAGGGGGTGGACTGTGGAGATGTGTAGCCCAGTTAGGAGATTTGTGGTAGTCCAGGTGAGAGACAATGGTGGCCTGGAATGAGAGGCAATAGCCATGGAAATGGAGAGGGACAAGTTATTTTTTTTCTTTTTAAAGTTTATTTATTTTGAGAGAGAGAGAGAGAACGAACCCCAAGCAGGTTCTGTGCTGTCATCATGGAGCCCTATATGGAACTCCAACTCCCAAACTGTGAGATCGTGACTTGAGCTGAAATCAAGACTTAGATGCTTAACCTACTGAGCCACCCAGGTGCCTCTGGAGAGGGCCAGTTTTGAGAACTATGTAATATCTCCCTCAGAGTAAGGTTCTGAAGAACATGTGGAACCTTAAATAAGGTTCAGTTTTTTACAAAACCTGACTTAAAAGGCCTATTACAGCTGGCTCGAGCTTACTTCTGCAGCTCTTCCATACTCTTGCCTCCCGTCTCACTTATCCTTATTGGCTTTATTCTCTGGCAGAGTCTTTAGACAAGGCCAGAGAAATGGCCTGCTGTTTTTAGGCTTATGGGGAAAAGATCTGGAGTTGAGGATGCCGGCCAGGCCTTTGTCAGGTGCCACTTCTGGAGCTGGGTCATGGTGAGGGTGTGTGATTGTATCTCTTTTAGAGAGGAGAGGTGTTATCAGGTGAAGGATGAAGGAGCAGAGGCAGGAAAATGCAAACAAATTACAAAAAGGCATCCGTTATATGTTCCAAATTCCATAATAGGTGGGGTTTGGGACTGGTATAAAATACAGCTTTCCGTTCTGTGAAGTTAAAGAAATGACGAGGCTAGCTGGTTGGGAATCCCAGGGCACTATTTCATTTGCTGCCATCTGATAGCCTCGCTATCAGTATAGCTGATAGTATAGCTCTCAGTATTGGGACAATTATTTAGCATCTAAACTGGTCTACTTTTGTCTGGGACAAATGTTAAGCTTGACCAGTATTAGGGTTATGGGTGTGAACCAGGATGGTCCCAATCAGCGAACACATGGTCCCCCTAATTCTGGGTCCTGCGTGTGGCTGGGGTTTCCAGAAATCTTCTAGTTAGTTCATGTTTTGCTTTCTTTGGACTGATTCTGAAACATGGAGCCCAGTCCTGCAGATCCATCCTCTGCCTTGCTGCCTGAGACGGCAGGTTTCCAATCCCTGGCCTTTTCCTACTTTACCTTCCCTCTATTTCTCCACCACCACTCAACATACGCACATTAGCCTGACCCCTTTCAGGGCCGGCAGAAGGCAGGATTCAGTGACCATTTTCATTCTGTCCCAATTGTCATCATCATACTTGCGTTTTGCTGTATTGTGTTAATAATCAAAACAAAAAAAATGGTTCCAAAAATAAATCATCTTGATTATTTGTAGGTCTCTGTCTCTCAAATGCTCCTAGATCTATAGATCTTCAGTTCCTACTACATAACATTGGTGTCATTTCCTCCCACTAGACTTTGGACACCTTGAGAGCTAGGGTCACATCTTACTTTAGTGTCATCATTTTTTATTACAATGCTTGGGCCTTGTCAAGCATTTCTTCAACTAAACTCAAGTTTAACACCAAATTAATAATTGTGCTATTAAATTCAGCAACAGTGTGAAACTGAGAAATTATTTCAACGGATGATCTATCCACATTTATTATGTCCTCAATATAGATTCAGTAGTAGTGACCATAATACATTGTTTGATAGTGACACTGTTTAATTCACTGCTCTTTTTGGTAGTGATCACATTAGATAAACATGGTCACATCAACCCTGACAAGGGCATGAAATTTATTTTCAATAGTATTTAGCTTCTGGTGAGTAATGCAAGCCAAATTAGGTAAATTCTGATTTATCAGTTGGTCTCGCAGCTAAAACTCCATTATGCTTGTAACAGTTTTCAGTGTTAGGCAGTAGTGAAGTGCAGGCAAATGTTTAACAATTCTCCTGAAGGAAGGAAAAAAAGCCTGATTAGTAGGGCTTGTCAATATTTGTGGTATGAATATTTCCACTGTGTCTGATTCCAAGCTACAAATGTGATGTCCCCGAATGGGGAGCTGGGAAGAGGGGCAAGCTGGTGAGGGGAAGCCCCAGCACACCGTTGATTTGTCCAGTGCAAGGCTGAACTATGCCGTAGCTGAGGTCCGGCAGGTATTTGTCAAGCACCTACTAGATTAATGCTTGGGGTACACTTGTGACTAAAAGACAAACATTTGTACTGTTCTTTAATTCTTCTGAGGAGGTGGAGACTGAAGAGGAACAGTAAAAATGTAACACATAAGTTCTATGACTTCCTAAAAACTAAGCACTATGAAAAGGATACATGGACAAGGGTGGTTGAGAATATGGGTGATATTGTAATTTTTATTTTATTTTATTTTTTATTTGTATTTATTTATTTTTTTCCCCACGCATGCAAAAGCAAAGGGCTTTATTACAGGCTTAAGCTCACCAGGCTTAAGCTCGGGCTCACAGACTTCACCAGCACAGTGGATCCGTGCTGAGAGACTTTTTTTTTTTTTTTTTTTTTTTTAATTTTAGAGAGAGGGCGTGAGCAAGGGAGAAGGAGAGAGGGAGAGGGAGAGAGAGAGAATCAGCACAGAGCCTGACATGGGGCTCACACCAGGACCCTGGGATCAGAACCTAGCTGAAATCAAGAGTCAGATGCTTAACCAACTGAGCCACCCAGGTGCCCCCAGAGAGGCTGTAATTTTAAACGGACTGGTAAAATTGGACCATTCTAGAAGATGACATTTGAGCAGGAGTGCTCTAGGTAGAGGGGAAACTGGACAGTCAGTACAAAGGCTCTGAGGTGGGAGGCTGCATAACTTATTCAAGGAACAAGGAGGTCAAAATGGCTAAATGAGTGTGAGAGGAAGGGTAGGGGGAGAGGAAACTGACCTTGGTAGAGGGATAGCTCACCAGAGAGAGTGTAGCATAAGAGAACCTAGAACATTGTAAGGACTCTGGATTTCACTCAGAGCCACTGCAGGCAGAGCAGAAAGTAATATCCTTTGATTTAGGTGTTAAAGTATCTCCTTGGCTTCCATGTTGAGAATAGACTTTTGCTGGGAGACCAGTTTGGATGTGGTGAGAAGTAGCCTTATTCTGGATGGATGCTACAGGTAGGGCTGAGGAGGTTTGCGGGTCAACTGGATATAGGTTTATATTAGTTAGAGTTGCCATAAAAAAGTAAATGCTACAAAATGGTTGGTGTAAAATGACAAAAACTTGTCTCCCAGTTCTAGAAGCTTGAAGTCTGAAATCATAGTGTTGACACAGTCAAGCTACCTCTGGAAGGTGTAGGGGAGATTTCTTCCTTATCTCTTCTGGTTTCTGGTGGTGTGACAGCATTTTTGGCACTCCTTGGTGGCAGCTGTGGCCCTCTATTGTTATGTGGTACTCTTCTTTCTTCTTGTCTCTTTTCCTCTTATATCCACAAGTCCTCTTGGATTAAGGGTCCACCCTATTGTGACATGACCTCATCTTAACAAATTACATCTACCACAACCTTATTTCCAAATAATCACACATGGTGAGGTATTGGGTATAGGATGTCAACAAATCTTTTGGGGACAATACAGCACATAACAGTGGAAGGAAAAGAGTAGAGTTAGAGATGACTTGGGATTTTAGCCAGGGCAATTGGAAGAATGTGGTTGCCACAAGGCAAAATGAAGAGCACTGCAGATGGAGCAAGTGTTGGGCAGAGATCAGAATTTCCAAGGTATTTCGAATCCTATCCACATAGTCAATCAGTTTATTGTCCCACAACTAAAAAGGCAGGAGAACAAAATTCTTTGAGAATTCTGCAGATTATGGCAAAATAACCCTGAAGGTAACTGTTCTCCTAGGAGAATCAAATTACATATTCTGAAAACAGTTATCCAGCCTTTGAATAAAAACTCTTAAATTATTTAAATTAATGGGAAGTTCTAAATATTGCATTTCACTTTGTCAGAAACATTTTTTGGCAAATTCACTTTTAGTACAACAGATAGATCAGGCACTAGGGAAGAAAAGCTCTTTGAATCTATAATAGCCTTCTGAATTCTTTAGAAAGGCAGAGATGACTCTTAGGGGATGAGTCTAAGTAAACATTTACCTCATTATGTAAATTAGATGTGGGCTCCGAAGCCATTATAATATTTCAGTTGAAAGTTACTAAATGTTCCTAGCTTCAAATCAGATCCAAACATTTTCATCTTTCTTTGTTCACCTTGGCCAATTCCTAGTGTTTGAGGTTATCTGATTGTACAAACTGAAACCAGTTCACACGGATGTAGACTAATAAAGGGGGGACTCGAAGAACACAGGAATATGTCCTAAAGTCCTAGGGAAAGGAATAAAGCTGAGCTTCGTGAAGACCAGGAATCAGGAATTGGAAATACAGGTCAAAGGTAGCTACTCTTTCCAGCTCTCTTTCTCTCTCTGGGGTTGCAAGGTCTTTTGTTCCTGTATTTTTATGCATATTTGCTTCATTTTTATTCGCCCCCTCTCAGTTGGCCAGTTGCCCCTGCCCCGTTTGCCCATGCCACCTCCCCCATCATTCAATGGTGCCATTGGCCTTAGATTTTAGATCCCATTAGAAAGCAAGGGTTGACTGCTCATAAATCCATCTTCTCCAAAATCTGAATACTAATTTTTGCAAGAGGGAGTCTAATTGGCCCAGAGTCTAAAATTTTTCACCCATGGTTTAAACAGCTGTGTAAGAGGGAAATGACCATATTCACTCCTTAAACAAATGCTCATTGAGAGCCTACCATGTGCCACTTGCTCTTGTAAGTTATAGATCCTTCAGGGAATAAATTCTTCACTCTGTGGAGCTTAAAACCCACTGGTGTTGTAGAAAAGTGTCTGTGTTTGCGCTGTATACTTACATATGGAATGAGCTGGTGTTAGAGAAGGGTAAACAGACCTACTAAAAGGAATATTGTATCTCATTTTGGGGTCTGCCAAAATGACAGATGTCTTATCTCTCTGGGCTAGCTCATCCCTAATTCTCTTGCTAGCAATCATAGTAAAGGGCTTCACTTTCTCTTTATTCCTTATCAAAAGCCAAGCAGCACACTGTTTTTATCTTTTTACCAGAAGGTGAGACTTTTTATTCATTTCCCCAGTTCTGCCCCAGGCCAATACAGTGTTCTTTGTGATGAGGCAGGACACAGGGTGGGGAGAGTGTGTATATGTGTTCCGTCCACAGTCAGACTTCTGGTCAGCTAACCAGGGGATCCATCAAATGATCATAACCGTAATAGCTGACTTTTTTTTTTGAAGGCCTACAATGTTATTGTGCAGTGGTCTAAGCCCTTTACATCCATTATCTTATATAATTGTCATACTTGCATGGAGAAGGTCCTTATTTTACAGGTGAGAAAACTTGGCAAATAAGTTAAGTGACTTGTGCAGTGTCTCTCAGCTGGCAAGTGGTGAACCAGGATTTGAACCTAGAGTCTATGGAACAATCCCTAAATTATAATCTCTCTAAGGTACTCCTGGTGATGGTGACTGGTTGGGCCTTTGAACTACTTTTAGTGCCTTTCCCGGGGCAGGAATGATAGGTCCATGGAGATTCTGAGTTGCAAGTTTCATCAACCTTATTTGGATGCAAAGTGGCATGTACTCTGATTTATAGAAATATATATTCCAGGTGAATAAGCAAGATTTTTAACCAAATGGCAACAGGCAGAGGATTTGTGAGAATTAGAAGCTCTTCTCCCTACAGATCTATAACTTACCCTTTGGAAAAGGGTATAACTTTCTCTCAAAACGTAAAAGAATAACTGAGAGAATGAAGGGGCACCTGGGTGGCTCAGTCGGTTAAGCATCTGATTTTGGCTCAGATCATGACCTTGTGGTTCATAAGTTCAAACCCTGCATCTGGGTCTGTGCTGACAGCTAGAACCTGGAGCCTGCTTCAGATTCTGTGTCTCTCTCGTTCTCTGCCCCTCCCCCACTCATACTCTTTCTTTTTCTCAAAAATTTTAAAAACATTAAAAAAAAGATATTCATCTTATCATGAAGGAAGTTGCATGCTGTGGGAGCATACCATTATCTTAGTCCTAATTTGAGTTTAGGTTGAAAACAGAATAGGCTAGGTTTAAGTGTTTATTTTGTGGAGGCTCTAGGCTGCCAGCACAGAGCCAGACATGGAGCTCAAATTCCCCAACCATGAGATCGTGATCTAAGCTGAAATCAAGAGTCGAATGCTTAACTGACTGAGCCAACCATGCCCCTGCAGAACAGGCTGGGTTTAGAGCCAACGGGACCTAGAATGGGAGCAATCCACAGACTCACAGGGGTGAAGAACGCAAATTAAGTCAGTGAAGACATTTATCATTGAAGTGACAGAAAACTAGCTTACAAAAGGCAAAATCTTTTGGGTTATATAACTAAAAGGTCCAGGGATAGATTTAGCTTCAGTTTCAGCTCAATCCGGGTACTTGATTTCATTCAGATCACGCTCTCTCATTTCTGCTTTTGATTCTTGTGCTTTTACTCTTAGGTGGCCTACATCTACCTGGTGGCCTCCCAGTTTTAAGATGGAACAGAAAAGAAGTCCCCTCTTCTACTTTTACTCCAGCAAAAATTTTTAAGAAGGTGTACATTTCTGAACTGACAGTGAAAGCCAAGAATCCGTGACTGATGGCTAGCTCTTTGTTACATGCCCAACACTGGCTCTGGGAGGAGAGTTAACTTCATCCGAACAACGTGAACAGAGAATATCTAGGAAGTGCTTCTGCGAGGAAAAGTGCAACACTGCTCTCAGAAGGGTGAGTAAAAGTTGGTGGGTAAGGAGCAAATGGCTACTGCTGATAATCTGTGCATTAGAGTTGAATTAATTTTCACTTGGATTTTTCTTTCATTCTCATGAAAATTTGTATAAAAATATGGTGTAGCTTACTGTCAGTTCTCAGTATGATCAACTGGTCTTTTACTATCATCCTCATATGAAGGCAATAGTCACCGTCCAAATTAAGAAATTGCAACTCCTCTTCATTCATTGCTGCTCCTCCTTCTCGTGTCTTTCATCTGGCTTTGGTCCCTTGGTGAAACTACAGGAAATGGGTATAATTTGGGAGAGTACCATGACGAATGCATTTGCTTTTCTGTAGGATTATATTCTAAAGAAAACTTGTAAAATTTTATTTTCCTCCCCAGTCCACTTTGCAAAGCATATCGTGCAGAATTTTAGTGTGTTAAAATAAAAAACAAACAAGGAGCTCTGCCTTGCTAGCAATTATGTAATGTGGGGGAATTTTTAGGAATTTCTGGATGGTAATAATAGATGACTTTTGAGATTCAGTTTAATTTTAACATCCCATAAAACTGTTATGGACAATACACACAGAATGATGGCAGTTTCATTATGTACAACAGAAGAGTGATTTTGAAAAACAGCCAACTTAGACATCCAAAAACACTGTACCTTACAAAGTGCCTGGTTATATAATTGATACTTAATATTTGCTGGGTGAATGTATACGCATGTTAAATCTGTTACTCTGTGATGACATTCTGGTGATGTTGCCATATGTTAAGATGCTTGAAACATTTTATAACTTTTTTCCAGCTTTATTGAGGTATCATTGACAAAAATTGCAAATATTTAAGGTATATAATGTAATTTTTGAAGCTTATTGATATAATTGATACATAACTCTGTATAAGTTTCAGGTATACAGTATGTTAATTTGACACATTTATAAATTACAACATGATTTACCACTGGACTGTTAACTAATACCCCTATCTAGCATGCCATATGATTGTCATTTTTTTTGTGTGTGGCACAAATATTTACTAGTTGCTCTGTTAGCAATTTTCAAGTTTAGAGGACAGTACTGTTAACTATAATCACAATATGTGCATTAGATCTCTAGAACAGTCCTCTCTTAACTGGTAATACATTCTACTCTGCCTCTATGAATTTGGCCTTTTTATTATTTATTTATTTTTATTTTTTTAAGTAGTTTATTGTCAAATTGGTTCCCATACAACACGCAGTGCTCTTCTCCATCACCACCACCTCTTTCCCCCCCTCCCCCTTCAACCCTCAGTTCGTTTTCTGTATTCAATAGTCTCTCAAGTTTTGTGTCCCTCACTCTCCCCAACTCTTTCCCTCTTCCCCTCACCCTGGTCCTCCATTAGGTTTTTCCTTTTTTCCTGTTAGACCTATGAGTGCAAACATATGGTATCTGTCCTTCTCTGCCTGACTTATTTCGCTTAGCATGACACCCTCAAGGTCCATCCACTTTCCTACAAATGGAATTTGGCCTTTTTAGATTCGATATATGTGATCACACAGTATTTGTTTTTCTCTGACTTATTTCCCTTAGTGTAATGCCCTCATGTTGTCATAAATGGTAAGAATTTCCTCTTTTTTCATGAACAAATAATATACCATAGTGTGTGTGTATATGTATATACATGACATCTTCCTTATTCATTCATCCATTGACAGACACAAGGTTGTTTCTATATCTTGGCTATTGTGAATAATGCTACAGTAAACATGGGAGCGCACAGACCTCTCTAATATACTGTTTTCATTTCCTTTGGATACATACCCAAGAGTGGAATTGCTGGATCATATGGCAATCTTATTTTTAATTTTTGTTGAGGAAACTATACTGTTTTCCATAGATGCTGAACCAATCTGCATTCCTATCAACAGTATATAAGGGCTTCCTTCCCTCCATACCCTTGTCAAAAAAGTGTCATCTCTTGTTTTTTTGATGATAGTCATTCTAACAGGCATGAGGTGATATCTCATTGCAATGTTGATTAGCATTTCCCTGATGATTAGTAATGTTAAACACCTTTTCATGTAACTGTTGGTCATTTGGATGGGTGTCTTTTTTGGAAAAATTCTGTTTCCTTTCTCCATTTGTTAGACTTTTTTTTCCCCTATTGAGTTTTATGAAAAATTTAAAGTGTACTTATTAATTTTGAGAGAGATGGAGAGAAAGAATCCCAAGCAGATTGTGGAGAGCCCAATGCAGGGCTCAAACCCATGAATCATGAGATTATGACCTTGGCCAAAATCAAGAGTCAGACATTTAATCAACTGAGCCACCCAGGCACTCCCTGAGTTGTATGAAACTTTAATATGTTGTATATAGTAACCCTGATCTGAAATATTTTCTCCCTTTTGGAATGTTGCCTTTTCATTTTTGTTTCTTTTGCTGTGAAGATTTTTAGTTTGATACAGTATCACTTGTTGCTTTTTTTTTTGCTTTTGTTGCTTGTGCTTCTAATTATCGCATCTAAAAAATACCACTGCCAAGACCAAGGTCAAGATTTCTTTCTGTGTTTTCTTTTAGGAATTTTATAGTATCCAGTCTTATGTTTATGTCTTTAATCCATTTTCAGTTAATTTTTGTGAGTGGTATAACAAAGGAGTTGAATTTCATTTTCCTGCATTTGATTATCCAGTTTTTCCAGCACCATTTGTTGAAGAGACTATCCTTTCCTCATTAAGTATCTTGATATCCTTGTCAAATATTTTGACTGTAAGTGAAGGAGTTTATTTCTAGGTTTTTGATTCTGTTACATTAGTCTATGTGTGTATTTTTTGTTAGAACCATACTATTTTGATTACTGTAGCTTTGTGATATAATTTGAAATCTGGAAGTGTGATGCCTCAGTTTTTTCTTTCTCTTGATTGCTTTGGCTATTCAGAGTTTTTCTGTGGTTTCAAAAAAGGTCAGGGATTGTTTTTCTATTTCTGTAAAAAAAAAATGCTTATTGGAATTTTGATAGGGATTTCATCATATAGAGGACTTCAGAGTATGGACATTTTAACAGTATTTTTCTGATCCATGAACATGGGATCTTTCCTTGTTTGTTTTTGTAGTCTTCAATTGTTTTCATCAAAATTTTTTGTAGTGTTCATTGTACAAATCTTTAACTTCCTTGAATAAATTTATCCCTGAGTATTTTATTGTTTTGATGTTATTAGATGGGATAGTTTTATTTAATAACAAAACATCTAAAAAAGTAATAGTGTATAGAAATGCAACTGACTTCTGGATGTTAATTTCACATCTTGTGAATTTAGTGAACTTGTTTATTTTATCTTTTTTTAATGCTTATTTATTTTGAGAGTGAGAGAGAGAAGATGAGAGAGAGAGAGAGAGAGAGAGCGAGCGAGAGAGAGCGCGCGCGCGAGAGAGAGCGAAAGCACAGTTGAGGGGCAGGGAGAGAGAGAGAGAGAGAGAGGGAGAATGAATCCCAAGCAGACTCTGTGCCAACAGTAAGATCTCATGACCTGAGTTGAAACCAAGAGTGGGGTGTTAACCTACTATGCCATCCAGGTGCCCCCTGGTGATTATTTCTAATGTTTTGTTTTGTTTTTTAGTCTTTAGAGTTTTCTCTATATAAGATGAAGTCATTTGTAAATAAAAATATTGCTTTTTCCTTTCTGATTTGAAACGTTGTAGCTCTAGCTAAAACTTCTGGTACTATGTTGAATGAGAGTGGTAAGAGTTGGCACCCTTGTCATCTTCCCAGTCTCAGAGAAAAAGCTTTCAGTCTTTCACTGATGAGTATGATGTTACCTCTGGCTTGTCATATATGACCTTAATTATGTTGAAGTATATTTCTTCTATGCCCAATTTGTTGGTCATTTTTATTATAAAAAGACATTGTGTTTTGTCAAATACTTTTTCTACGTATTTTCAGAGGATCGTAAGATTTTACCTATTAATGTAGTGTAATATATTTATTGATTTGTATGTGTTGAACCATCTTTGCATCCCAGGGATAAATCCCACTTGGTCATGGTGTATGACATTTTTATTATTATATTTTAAGTTTATTTAATTTTTTAAGAGACAGCAAGTGTGACTGGAAGAGGAGCAGAGAGAGGAGAGAGAATTCCCAGCAGGCTCTGCACTGTGAGTGCAGAGCCTATTGAGGGGCTTGAACCCACAAACTGTGTGATCATGACCTGAGCAGAAGTCAAGAGTCAGACTCTTAACTGACTGAGCCACTGAAGCACCCTTGTGATCCTTTTTATTTTTTTATTATTATTTTTTATTATTTTTACTTATTTTTTTAAATTTTTAAATAGTTTATTGTCAAATTGGTTTCCATATAACACCCAGTGCTTCTCCCCACAAGTGCCCCCCTCCATGACCATCACCTCCTTCCCCCTGCCCCCTCCTTCTTCAGCCCTCGGTTTATTTTCAGTATTCAATAGTCTCTCATGATTTGTGTCCCTCTCTCTCCCCAACTCTCTTTCCCCCTTCCCCTCCCTATGGCCCTCTGTTAGGTTTCTCCTGTTAGACCTATGAGTGCAAACATATGGTATCTGTCCTTCTCCGCCTGATTTATTTCGCTTAACATGACACCCTCAAAGTCCATCCTTGGCTACAAGGCCTTTACTACAAATGGCCAGATTACATTCTTTCTCATTGTCATATAGTACTCCATTGTATATATATGCCACATCTTCTTGATCCATTCATCAGGTGATGGACATTTAGGCTCTTTCCATGATTTGGCTATTGTAGAAAGTGCCACTATGAACATTGGGGTACATGTGCTCCTATGCATCAGCCCTTCTGTATCCTTTGGGTAGATCCCTAGCAGTGCTATTGCTGGGTCAGGGGAATTCTATAGTTTTTTGAGGAACCTCCATACTGTTTTCCAGAGCGGCTGCACCAGTTTACATTGCCACCAACAGTGTAGGAGGGTGCCCGTCTCTCCACACCCTCGCCAGCATCTATAGTCTCTTGATTTGTTCATTTTAGCCACTCTGACTGGCGTGAAGGGGTATCTCAGTGTGGTTTTGATTTGTGTTTGCCTGATGATGAGTGATGTTGAGCATTGTTTCATGTGCCTGTAGGCCATCTGGATGTCCTCTTTGGAGAAGTGTCTGTTCAGGTCTTCTGTCCATTTCTACACTGGATTATTCATTTTTCGGGTATGGAGTTTAGTGAGTTCCTTGTAGATTTTGGATACTAGCCCTTTATCTGATGTGCCATTTGCCACTATCTTTTCCCATTCTGTCAGTTGCCTATTAGTTTTTTTGATTTTTTTCCTTTGCATTACAGAAGCTTTTTTATCTTGATGAGGTCCCAATAATTCTTTTTTGTTCTTGATTCCCTTGCCTTTGGGGATGTATCGAGGAGGAAATTGCTGCGATTGAGATCAAGGAGGCTGTTTCCTGCTTTCTCTTCTAGGGTTTTTATGGCTTCCTGTCTCATATTCAGGTCCCTTATCCATTTTTGTGTATGGTGTAAGAAAGTGGTCTGATTTCATTCTTCTGCATGTTGCTGTCCAGCTCTCCCAGCACCACCTGTTGAAGAGGCTGTCTTTTTTCCATTGGATACTCTTTCTTGTTTTGTCAAAGATTAATTGACCATACATTTGTGGGTCCAGTTCTGGGCTCTCTTTTGATTCCACTGGTCTATGTGTCTGTTTTTGTGCCAATACCATACTCTCTTGATGATGACAGCTTTGTAATAGAGGCTAAAGTCTGGGATTGTGATGCCTCCCGTTTTGGTTTTCCTTTTTAATATTACTTTGGCTATTAGGGGTTTTTTGTGGTTCCATATGAATTTTAAGATGGTTTGTTCTAGCTTTGAGAAGAATGCTGGTGCAACTTTGGGGATTGCATTGAATGTGTAAATTGCTTTGGGTAATAATGACATTTTAACAATGATTATTCTTCCGATCCATGAGCATGGAATGTTTTTCCATTTCTTTGTGTCTTCTTCAATTTCCTTCATAAGTCTTGTGTAGTTTTCAGGTCTTTTACATCTTTGGTTTGGTTTATTCTTAGATATTTTATGGTTTTTCATGCAATTGTGAATGGGATAAGTTTTTTGATTTCTCTTTCTGTTGCTTCATTTTTGGTGTATAAGAATGCAACTGATTTCTGTACATTGATTTTGTACCCTGCAACTTTACTGAATTCATTGAATTGTTTGCTCAAATTGTTGAACTTTGGTATCTACATTTATCAAGGATATTAGGCTATAGTTTTCTTTTTTGTAGTGTCCTCATCTGGCTTTGATATCAGGGTAATGCTGGCCCCATAAAATGAATTTGAATTGTTCCCTACTTTTCTATGTCTTGAAAAGAGCTTGATAGTGATTGCTATTTTAATTTTTCTTTAAATATTTGGTAGAATTTGCCAATGAAACCATTCAGTCTTGGGATTTTCTTTATTGGGAGGTTTTTAATTACTGTCCTAATTTCCTTATTGGCTATTGGTCTGTTCAGATTTTTTAAATCAATATTTAATCTTGGTAAATTGTCATTTTTAAAGAATTTATTTCCCTGTTACCCAATTTGTTGACATTTAATTGTCCACAATAATTGCTTATAATCTGTTGTATTTTTGCAGTATCAGTTGTAATGTCTCCTCTTTTCTGATTTTATTTGACCTTCTCTTTGTTCTCTCAGTGAGTAAAGGTCTGTCAATTTTATCTTTTTGAAAAAACTCTTAGTTTTGTTGATACTGTTTTTCTGTTCTCTTCATTTATTTTTGCTCTGATCTTAGTTATTTCCTTCCTTCTGCTTATTTTGGGCTTAGTTTTTCTTTTTTTCATTCCGGGTGGTGTAAAGTTAGGTTGTTTGAGATCTCTCTATTTTTTTAATATATGCATTTATTGCTATAAATGTCTTTCTCAGATCTACTCTTGCAGCATCCCATAGGTTTGGTATGTTGTTTCTATTTTTGATTGTTTTTGAGAAATTTTGTATTTCTCTTTGATTTCTCCATTGACCTGTTGGTTGTTCAACACTGTGCTGATTAATTTCAACATTTCTGTGGGTTTGCCAGTTTTCTTCATGTCCTTGATTTCATACCATTGAAGTCAGAAAAGACATTTGGTATGATTTTAGTCTTCTTAAATTTGCTAAGACTTGTTTTGTAGCCCATCATATGATCTACTCTAGAGACTGTTCAATGTGTGCTTGAGAAGAATGCCTATTTTGCTTCTGTTAGATAGAATGTCCTATAAATATCAATTAGGTCCATTTGTTCAATGTATGGTTCAAGCTCAACATTTCCTTGTTGATTTCCTATCAAGATGATTTATCTGTTGTTGAAAGCGGGTATTGATGTATCTTATTATGTATTATTGTCTGTTTTTCCCTTCAGATGTGTTAGTATTTGCTTAATATATTCTGGTGCTGCAGTGCTGAATATATAAATATCTACAGTTGTTACATCTTAATGAATTGACTCCTTTATAATTATATATTGACTTTGTTTCTTTTTTTTTTTTTGGACATTTTTGGCTTATAGTCTATTTTTTTCTGATAGAAATATATAGCTACTCTTGCTTTCTTTTGATTTCTGATTGTATGAACTATATTTTTCTATCCCTTCACTCTGAGTTTATGTGAGCTAAAGTGAGTCTCTGATAGGAAGCATTTAGTTGAGTCTATTATTTAAAATATATCCAATCACTTTGTGCATTGGGTAAATGTAATCCATTTACATTTAAAATTATTGTCATAAGGCCTTACTAATGCCATCTTGTTAATTTTCTGAATGTTTTATATTCCTCCACCGTTTCTGCATACCTTTGCAAATGGTGAATTTTCCATGGTGGTATGCTCTATTTTACCTTTCTTTATCTTTTGTGCCTTTACTCTAAAATTGTGCTTTGTGGTTACTGTGAGGATAACATAAGAACAGCCTATTTAAAGCTGATAGCACCTTTTATCATCCAGAAAGTTGTCACCTTTTTACTCCCCTTCTTGACTTTTTGGATGTCATTATTTACCTCTTTTTATATTGTATGTTATATTATAGTAACTATAATTATTTTTAGTATTCTTTGACCTTTATACTATACTATACACTATACTAAAAAATATTGTAAGTTTGACTGTATATTTACCTTGTATATTTTTCTTTGTTTTTATGACCTTGATTAACATCATCTTACTCAGCCTGAAGAACTCCTTTCAACATTTCTATAAGGCAAGTCTAGTGGTGATAAACTCCCACAGCTTTTGTTTGTCCAGGAAAGTATTTCTCCTTTATATCTGGACAATAACTATGCTGGAGAGGGTGATTTTTTCCTTTCAAAATTTGGGATATGTCATTTCTCTGACTCCTGGAGGTCTGCGTTTTCTACCCAGGTTTGTGAGTTTCTCAGCTGTCACTTCTTTAGATCAACCGTGTGCCCCCTTCTCCCTCTCACCTCCATCTGGGCCCCATTTATTCTAACATTTTTTCTTTAATGGTGTCCCCTAGATCACAGAGGCTTTCTTCATTCTTTCCCCACTTTCTCTTCTTGTCCTCTGTGTTATTTCAAAATCCTCATCCTCTAACTCACTTATTCTGTCTTTCATTTGCTCTACTGTATGATGTTTTGTACTGTGTTTTTCATTTTATTCATTGAGTTCTTCAACTTCAAAATTTGATTGATTCTTTTTATTTTTTTAATTCTATCTTATTGGTAAATATCCCCTTTTGAGACTGTATTATTTTTCATGATTATGTTTGTCTTTCTGAGTTTTCTTGTTGAGTTTCTTCAGAAAAGTTATTTTGGGGGCACCTGGGTGGCTCGGTTGGTTAAGCATCTGACTTTGGCTCAGGTCATGGTCTTGTGGTCTGTGAGTTCAGACCCTGTGTTGGGCTCTGTACTGACAGCTCAGAGCCTGGAGCATGCTTCAGATTCTATGTCTCCTTCTCTCTCTGCCTCTTCTCCACTCACACTTTGTCTCTGTCTCTGAAAAATGAATAAACCTTTAAAAATTCTTAAAAAGTTATTTGAATTCTTTATCAGCTAGAATGCAAAATCCATGCCTTTGAATTTGGTTGTTGAAGAATTATCTTCTGGTAGTGACAGGTCTCCTTGATTCTTTCTTTATTCTTTGATTTTAATAATTTATATTATATATATTTTAAAGTATAACATACAGTATTACATTAGTTTCAGGTGTATAAGAATTCAAAATACTATACATTATGTAGTGCTCATCGTAAGTATATTTCTAATCCCCTTCAGCTATTTCACCCATCACCTTGCCCACCTCTTTGGCAACCACCAGTTTGTTCTCTATAATAAAGAGTCTGGTTTTTTTCTCCTTTTTTTTTTTTTTTCTTAAATTCTACATGAGTGAAATCATATGGTATTTGCCTTTCTCTGACTGACTTATTTCACTTAGCATAATAATCTGTATTCACCCATGCTGTTGCAAATAGTGAGATTTCATTTTTTATGGCTGAGTAATATTCCCTTGTGTATATATACCTTAGAGGAAAAGCTCTGTTTTTCACCGTTGAGTATGATGTTTGCTGTGGGTTTTTCATGTATGGCCTTTATTATGCTGAAGTTTTGTTATCATGTGTGTTGTACTTTATTGAATGATTTTTCTGTGTCTATTGAAATTATATGGTTTTTATGTGATGTATCACATTGATTTGTGACTATTAAACCATGCTTGCATCCTTGGAATAAATCCCACTTGATCGTGGTAAATGATTTTTTTTTAAGTGTTTTAAATGTTCGTGTACTTTTTTTGTTTAAATTTATAATTTTAGCGTTTTATTTATTTTTGAAACAGAGAGAGACAGAGCATGAGAGGGGGAGGGGCAGAGAGAGAAGGAGACACAGAACCAGAGGCAGCCTCCAGGCTCTGAGCTGTCAGCAGAGCCTGACGCGGGGCTCGAACCCACGAGTGTGAGATCTGACCTGAGCCGAAGTCAGAGGCTTAACCAACTAAGCCACCCAGGCGCCCCTGTAAATGATTTTTTAAATGCATTTTTCAATTTGGTTAGCCAATATTTTGTGAGGATTTTTGCATCTAAGTTCATCAGAAATATTGGTCTGTAATTTTTTTTGGTAGTGTATATATCTGATTTTAGTATCAAGGTAATGCTGGCTTCATAGAATGAATCTGTAAGATTCTTCAATTTTTTTTTTTTTTTTTGGAATAGTTTACAAAGACTAGGTATTAACTCTTCTTTAAATGTTTAGTAAAATTCATCTGTGAAGTCACTGGTTCTGGACTTTTATTTGCTGGGAATGTTTTGAGTACTGATTTAACTGCATTGCTAGTAATTAGTCTTTCACATTTTCCATTTCTTGATTCAGTTTTGGAAGGTTATATATTTCTAGGAATTTATCTGTTTTGTCTAGGTTTTCTAATTTGCTGGCATATAATTTTTTAATCTGTCACAATCCTTTGTATTTCTGTGGTGTCAGTTCTTATTTCTCCTCATTTATTTCTGATTTTATTTATTTATTTGAGGTTCCCCCCCGCGACGTGGCCTTTTTTAATGAATCCTGCTAAGTGTTTACCAGTTTAATCTTTTCAGAGAAACATCTCCTGGTTTCATTGATCTGTTCTATTGTTTTTAAGTCTCTATTTCATTTATTTCTACTCAATTTTCATTATTTCCTTCCTTCTACTAGCTTTAGGCTTTGTTTCTAGTTCCTTAGGTGTAAAAGTAGGTTATTTATTTACTTGAGATTTTTCTTCTTGTGGTAAGTCTGTGTTGCTATAATCTTCCCTCTTGGAACAGCTTTAGCTGCATCCCCAAGCACTAGGTCATTGTGTTTTTATTTTCACTTTTCTCCATATATTTTAAAAAAATATTTTTTAGTTTTTTAGTTTTACTTTGAGAGAGAAGGAGAAAACATGCAAGTTGGAGAGAGTGACAGAGGAAGACAGAGAGGAAATCCCAAGCAGGCTCCATGCTCAGTGCAGGGCCCTACATGGGGCTCAGTTCCATGATCCTGGGATCATAACCTGAGCTGAAATCAAGAGTTGGATCCTCGGGGCACCTGGGTGTCTCAGTTAGTTAAGTGTCCAACTTCAGCTCAGGCCATGATCTCACAGTTTGTGAGTTCAAGTCCCCCTTGGGGATCTGTGCTGAGAGCTCAGAGCCTGAAGCCTTCTTTGGATTCTGTGTCTCCCTTTCTGTCTGCCCCTCTCCCACTCACACTTGTCTCTCTCCCTTTCAAAAATAAACAAACATTAAAAAAAAAAGTTGGATGCTCAACTGACTGAGCCAGTTAGGTGCTCCTTTATTTTCTTGGCTGAGCCACTCATTGTTTAGCAGCATGTTATTTAACATCCATGTATTTGTGTCCTTTCCAGATGTTTTCTTTTGATCTCTTGTTCCATACAGTGGTGGCTAGAAAGGATGCATGACATTATTTCAGTCTTTCTGCATTTGTTGGGCTTGTTTTGTGGCCTAGTATGAGATCTATCCTGGAGAGTGTTCCATGTGCATTTGAAAAGAATATATATTCTGTTTTAGGACGGAATGTTCTGAATGTAATTGTTGGATCCATCTAGTCCAATGTATCCTTTAAAGTCAGAGCTTCCTTTTGATGTTCTGTTAAATGATCTAGACATTGATGTAAATGGGGTATTAAAATCCCCTGCTACTATTGTATTACTATTGATTTCTTCCTTTATGTCTCTTAATAGTTGCTTCAGGATTTAGGTGCTCCTATGTTGACTGATTGTTACAGTCTTTGTTTTAAAATCTCTTTTGTCTGATAAGAATTGCTACCTGAGTTTCTTTTCTTCACTTCCATTTGCATGGTAAATATTTTTCTATCTCTTCACTTTCAGTCTGCATGTGTCTTTAGGTCTGAAATGAGTTTCTCGTAAGCAGCATACAGGTGGGTCTTGCTTTTTTTTTTTTTTTATCCATTTGGTCATCCTAGGTCTTTTTATTGGAGCACTTAGTCCATTTACATTCAAAGTGATTATTGATAGATATGTACTAATTGCCATTTTATTACTGGGTTTACATTTGTCTCCCTTACCTTGTCATTTGATGACTTTCTTTAGTTATATGTTTGGATTCCTTTCCTTTTATTTTTGCATATCTATGGCTGGTTTTTGATTTGTAGTAACCATTAGGTTTATACACATGCATACATACATGCATACAACCTATGCAAATAGAAGATTATATTACATTGATAGTCACTTAAGTTTGAACCCATTCTAAAAGCATTAAATTTTTACAGCTTCCCTCATGTTTTATGTCTATGACCTCATACTTTATATCCTTTTATTTTGTGAATCTCTTGACCAATTTTTTTTATAGATTCTTGATTTTACTGCTTTTGTGCTTAATCTCCATATTGGTTTTATAAGTAATTGATCTACTTTTATCATGATTTAGGCAACTGTGAAAATTTTCTCTCCTACTTTTTGATTAGGGTTTTTTTGTTTGTTTGTTTCCAGTTAAAGAATTCCCCTTAGCATTTCTTATAAGGCTGGTTTAATGGTGATGAACTCCTTTAACTTTTTGTCTGAGAAACTCTCTCTCTCTCTCTCTCCATCTGTTCTAAATGATGGCCTTGTAGGGGCACCTGGGTGGCTCAGTCGGTTGAGCCTCCGGCTTCAGCTCAGGTCAGATCTCACATTCGTGGGTTCGAGCCCCGTGTCAGGCTCTGTGCTGACAGCTAGCTCAGAGCCTGGAGCCTGCTTCTGGTTCTGTGTCTCCTTCTCTCTCTGCCCCTCCCCCTCTCATGCTCTGTCTCTCTCTGTATCAAAAATAAATAAAACATTTAAAAAAAATGATGGCCTTGTTAAATGGAGTATTTTTGATTGTAGGTATTTTCCTCTCAGCACATTGACTATATCATGCAAATCCCTTCTGGTCTCCAAAGTGTTTGCTGAAAAAGGGGTTTCCTTCGTATGTAACTGTTTACTTTTGCTTTTAAAATTCTCTTTATTACCTTTTTTTTTTTTTTGCCATTTCTATTACTCTGTGTCTTGGTGATTTGATGGGGGCTGTCTTGGCAAGTGTTTTTGATTCTTCATGTTCCTTGTAGTTTTGTGTTGGTTCTGTAGTTTTGTGTTTTGTTTCTGAAGTAGCAGGTACCCCTTTATATATTTGCCAGCTCTCTCTGTTGGAGCATTTTGTTCACTGATGCTGTTATTTTCTGGATTTTTTTCTGCCTTTGGGTGGGAATACCTACTCCACTCTTCCTCCTCCCTCTTGTGGCAGAATTTTCAAGCTTTTATGTCTTCACTGGTTCTTACAACTCACCAGGCTGACTGCTGGGCACCTCTTTTTTGTATTCCAAAAGTGGTACTCACAAGCTCAAGTTTTAATATCTCCTTTACCGAAAGATCTCAGAGTATGGTACTCCCAGAGGCTAGTCTTTAATGCCCTTTGATACTCTCTTTCCTCCTCCCAATCACGAGGGCCCATCTCAGTCCTCTGGTGCTGCTGGAGAGAAAGGGTTTCTTCAGTTGCATTCCACACCACATCACTGAGGTAGCCAGGCATTCACTCCCCACGCTCCTCCTCCGCTGTGGGAGAGATTGCTGCCACCTGGTAGCTCAGCCTCATGTGGAGCTGCTTGGGGGTTGGGGGATAGTGAAAGTTCTTATCTCTCTGCTACTACAAACACTTTTTTTGTTCACTTGTTCTATAGAGGTGCTGGAATCTCTCCTTGGGTAGGATGAACTTTTGAATTTTCTCTCTCAGCCATGGATATCTTCCCAGATTAGTTGCTCTCTAGGTTTTTTCCCAACCACAGCCAGAGAAATTGGGGCAGGCTTGCTGTCTCTCACTGGTTCTACACTGTACCAAGGGCAGAGTGGTGAGAGAGACTCCCCTTGGGTGCGTTACTGTGACCCACAGCTCTTACCAAGGTGTTTGTGTATGAATGTCTAATTCTTTGTTGAAAAAGGATGAAGAGGAGGAACGTCTTATGCTTCTGTGATGTTGGCATCAGCATTATAATGTAATGTTTTTATATCATATACACTGTGAAATAATTACCATAATCAAGCTAGTCAACATTCATCACCTCATATAATTAGCACTTTTTTTGGTGACAATTAGGATTTACTATTTGCAAATTTCTAGTATACAAGACAGTGTCATTAACTATAGTCATCAGACAGTACATTTGCTGTCTAGAACTTTGTCATACTGCCTGACTGAAACTATACCCTTTTACTAATATGTCACCATTTTCCCCTTACCCTTAGCCCATGGCAACTACCATTCTATTAAAGAACAGAGAGTCAGATGAATAGATTTGAAGATCTAATTGGTTTTATTAAGGGATTCATGAACGGGCAGCACCCCATCTAGCAGGTGGAGGGGGCTCTGAGAAATTGTCAGAATGGAAGGTTTTTATAGGAAGGAGGGTGAGGCAAGGAATTATTAGGAAAAAGAAAGATTGTTTCAGGCAAGGTCACTTTCCCTTTGGGGAAGAACACGGGGTCTTATGCAGATTACCTCCTCTTCCTTTGAGGGGGTAGAGAGGGCCCATGTGACAGATTACCTCATTGGTATTGGTCAGAAAATTACTGGTTAAGATTACATCGCTGAGGGAGGGTAAAACTGTGATAAATTTAGGTAGTAAGCTCCTGTTTGGGTTTTGGCCTAGCATAAGTGACTCCATTTGAGGCCTGTGATTTTCTTTTTGACAATACTATCTGCTTCTATGAGTTGGACTCTTGGATGCCACATATAAGTGATACCATATAGCATTTGTCTTTGTAGGTCTGGCTTATTTCACTTAGCATAATGACCTCCAGGTTCATCCATGTTGTCGCAAATGCCAAGATTTTCTTCATTTTTTTTAAGGCTGAATGATACTCCATTTGTGTGTGTGTGTGTGTGTGTGTGTGTGTGTGTATGAGTTTGTGGTCACATTTTTTTAATTATTTATTTTGAATGTTTATTTTTATTTTTGAGAGTCAGAGACAGAATGGGTGAGGAGAGGCAGAGAGAGAGGGAGACACAAATCTGAAGCAGGCTCTAGGCTCTGAACTGTCAGCACAGAGCCGGACACGGGGCTCGAACCCACGGACCGTGAGATCATGACCTGAGCCGAAGTCAAACGCTTAACAGACTGAGCCACCCAGGCGCCCCTGTGGTCACATTTTTAAATCCATTCACTTGTCAGTGAACCCTTAGGTTGTTTCCATACTTTGGCTGTTATTGCTGTGTGAACATGAGGGTATAGTTATCTCCTTGAGATTGATTTTTTTTTTTTTGGATATGAACATGAAAGAGATTGCTGAATCATAGGAGAGTTCAATTTTTAATTTTTTGAGGGAACCTCCATACTGCTTTCCATGGTAGCTGTATCCAGTTTACTTGCTCACCAACAGTGTACAAGGATTCCTATTTCTCCATATTCCCATATCCTCAATTTAACTATCCAAATATCATGTACCTTACACAGTCCAGGAGTATAACAGGTACTTAACATTTGAGTAACCATGTACGCAAAGGAGTGCTGATAAATCTCACTTTGTGAAGTTGTTCTGGTGATGTTGGTACATTTTATGACGTTAAAACCTTTTTTTCTTAAAAAACAAAACAAAAAAATCCGGGAGAGCCAGGGCTACAATTTGGGGATACTTTTATTTTCACCCCTAGAGGGAGCTCCAGCCTCCAGAGGCCTCATCCGTCCTTTCCCAGGGTTTTCTTTATTCTTCACCTCAGGAGAAGGATTGAAGAATCTGTAAAGGACAAAAACATTTACTAAACATGTTTCTAGATGTGTGGATTTCTGTCTTGATCATACAGCCATAGAAAGACTAGTTCAGAGCTGTTGATCTTTGGAGCTGCCTCTCTTAGGCAGGCCTGGAGTTACTGGATTTAGCCATTCACTTAACACATATCACTTTAAAGATAGCCTGGTGCTGGGCACAGTTCCAAGGATTTGAATACAGCAGAAGACCAGTGCATAGGAGATCACTATTTTCTGAAGGACACACCCTGGTGCATTGTACCTTTTCTGCCTAAATACAAGTCCAACCTCAACAAGTTTGCCAAGTCCATGGCTTCTGAGTCTCAGGGAATCTACATCTCTAGGTCTCTACCACCCTGACAAGACTGGATTCTTAAGTACAAATTGTCGTTGCGTCAACAAGAGACCAATATCTCCCCACCACTACCAATTTCCCCTGAAGAATGCTGAATGTCCCAGGTGTGGGAATGTGGTCAAACAAGCCCATCAAGTGGGTCAGATCATTGATTAGCCTTGTCTGATCATTTTTTTCTCCAAAGGACCAACCACTAGATGGGATCCATTAAATTCTTTCTTCTTGGTCAGCTGGAGATATTAATTCAAGTGAAGTTATTGCCTAAAGGAAGCAAAAACTTTGAATAACAGGAATGTAAAGAGATGATCGTATTAACAGTACCTATATTATATGAAAGCTGAAGTATTAACTGACATAAGAGATAAAATATTTAGCATAGTGTTAAAATATATGGCTTTTACTTTCCCTAGTTCACAGGAAAGGAAATTCGAGTGCATTAGAGCCCTTCAGAGAAACAGAACTGGTACGGGGTGTGAGAGTGTGTGTGTGTGTGTGTGTGTGTGTGTGTGTGTGTGTGTGTGTGTAGGGAGAGGGTGGGAGGTATGACTGATTTATCATAAGGAACTGACTCCTTTTATGGAAGCTGAGAAGTCCCAGGACCTGCTCTCTGGAGACTCATGAAAGCCTGTGGTACAATTCCAGACCAAGTGCAGGAGTAGACCATTGTCTCAGCTGGAAAATAGGCAAGAGAGTGAATTCTTTCTTACTCCACATTAGGGGGAGCAATCTGTTTTATTTCATCTACCAATTCAAATATCAGTCTCATTCAGAAGCACAGACCTATCCAGAATAATGTTTAAGCAAGTATCCCGGTACCATGTGGCCTAGCCAAGTTGACACATAAAATTAACCACTGCTGAAACTTTGAGAGCTCAAATAACTTGCCCATGAATAAGATAACAGGTGGTGGAACTGGGGTGGAGCTCAAGTTTCTAAATCAAAGTAGCTTTCTGGGAATGGGTGGAATGAGAGATGGGTGGAGTCACTGAGATGTTTAAAGGCCAACTATAACAAGATTTATTTATACCTTTGGTTGTTGAGAATCTTAATCCGCTAAGGAGAAATTTGACTAGAAATGGCCTATAGTAATTGCTGATCAATTTTGGAGAAGAGATGTTTTAAGGAAAAATCAAAAGGAAAACTAATTTTTGTTTTTTTGGTGGACTTTTGAAACTTGCTTTGAAGATCATCTTAACTTGGGAAGGGATTCTATACAGTATCTGTGTTATTGGAAATATGTGCTGTATCCCAAGGTACTATTTTGAAGGCCAGCATTCACTTAGCATTCACTTGGTTGTGCTTATAGATGTGTGTCTGTATTCATTTACTGAACACTTAATGTGTTGAGATTCAATAAGTGAGATACAGTCTCTCCTCATAAAGTTTGTGATCTATCTGGGGAATAGATATGTAAATAGTGAATTTTATTACACTGGGATTAGCGTTATAATAAAACTCCTTCAAGCCATAAAATCCTTTGTATAATATTTAACATCAATCTGAATTTCTGGGGGCCCAGGTCAAGGTATAACTATAAGTGAATAAATATGTTTATAAATCATTTCAAAAAATTCACTATGCCAAAAAAAAATTCACTATGCCTGGGAGCATAATGCCTGCCAAGGGAAGTGACACTTGAAGAAAATCTCAAAGTAGCCTGGTAAAGATGTACACCAGAGACAAGGGCATATTCAATAAATGTTTCTTAAATGAACCATCGACCTAAGGGAGCACTGGTCTTTCTTTTTTTTTTTTAATTTTTTTAAATGTTTTATTTATTTTTGATACAGAGAGAGACAGAGTATGAGAGGGGGAGGGGCAGAGAGAGACGGAGACACAGAATCCCAAGCAGGCTCCAGGCTCTGAGCTAGCTGTCAGCACAGAGCTTGACGCGGGGCTCGAACCCACGAACGTGAGATCTGACCTGAGCCGAAGCCGGAGGCTTAACCGACTGAGCCACTCAGGCACCCCGCACTGGTCTTTCTTAATGGCGGTGTATATAGTGTGTGTAAAAGTTGACCATCCGATTTAAATTATGTCAGCTCTGGTAGAAAAAGCTCTTTTGAAGCTTGTTTATAAAGTAGGCCCAGGAGCACTGGGGTGCCTCAATCTGCTGAGCATCTGACTCTTGATTTCCACCCAGGTGGTGATCCCAGGGTCCTGGGATCAAGCCTCCAAGTTGGGCTCTGTGCTGAGAGTGGACCCTGCTCTGGATTCCCCTCTCCTCTCCCCCCTCTCCTCTCCCCTCTCCCTTCCCCCTCCCCTTCTCCCTTCCCCCTCCCCTTCTCTCCCTCCTTCCCTCCCCTTCTCTCCCTCCTTCCCTCCCCTTCTCTCCTTCCTTCCCTCCCCTTCTCTCCTTCCTTCCCTCCCCTTCTCTCCTTCCTTCCCTCCCCTTCTCTCCTTCCTTCCCTCCCCCTCCTTTCCTCCACCCTTCTCCTCTACTTGCACTCTCTTTCTAAGAACGATAATCAAACAGGCACAGTTGGCTAACTGAAAGAATAACTGAATGCAGCATACACACCAAATATAAGCCAACAGAGTTCTATTGCTTCTACTCAAACTTTGACAGTTATGATCAGGGGCCGGTAGCCTCGGTTTCATATCCCCTGCCGTTACATTAAGTCATCTCTAAAGGCTTCCTAGTATTAGGCCAGAAATGTAAGGGACTTAACGCGTTCCTAGGTTACATTCTCCGTATTTGCTCAAGATTAACTGCCCTTTGGTGTTCTTTTCTGAGTATTTTCATGCCCTTCCTCATGAAGTCACAGGACGGGACTAAAATGAGAGCTGCACCGTTCTTTTCCTCGTTTTCACCTCGTTAAGCTCCGGCGTCACGCTCCCGTTCTGACTTAGCTCCGGTTGACCCGGACCCTGTCTCCCGCGGGGTCTGGGGACAGGCTGTGCCAGCGTCAGCTGGGAGCGTCACCTGCGGACTGTGCAGACGCCTGGCTTCGCTCAGACCAACAAAGTAAAAACTTTCACAGGTGAGGCTCGGGATGTACGGTTTTAATAACCACCCCAGGTGATTATGATTATTGTGTACATTAAATATAAACTCTCTTAAGAAAGATAAAAACGGTTCTTAGACTTTTCCTTCTGTAGTTTCTGGTTTTCTTGGGAGACGGCCTGCTATATATCCTAGGGGCTGCCCTTTATGCCTGCCATCTCCTCAGGTAACAACTCTATGATGTGAATGTTATTAACCTTGTTTTATAAATGACAAGGTTGGTTACAATAGATAGAGTGCTCTTAAAATGCACTCATAGCTTAAGGCCTTTAGAACTGGAGGGTCTAATTTGAGGGATGTGAAATGATTGAAATGACTTGTCTGTGGAGGAAGAGCATAGGAGGGCATGACTAAAGTTTCTGGGGTGCCAGGGACTGTGGTGTTTCCAGTGCTTGAGGATGACCAGACTGTCAGCTCTTGAGAGATGCTATTTAAAAAAAAAATTTTTTTAATGTACTTATTTATCTTGAAAGAGAGAGAGAGAAAGAATGAATGACTGAATGAATCCCAAGCGGGCTCAAGCTGTCAACACAGAGCCCAATAATGGGCTCAAATCCATGAACCTTGAGATCATGATATGAGCTGAAGCCAAGAGTTGGACACTTAACTGACTGAGCCACCTAGGCACCCTGAGAGATGGTATTTTTAAGTTCTAGTTATTTAAGTAATCTCTTCACCCAATACGGAGTTTGAACTCACAACCTTGACATAGAGTTTCATGCTCTTCCGACTGAGTCAGCCAGATCCTCCTATTTTTGTTTTTAACTTTTCTTTTTCCTCCCATACAAAGCATTGCACATTTATAGGAAAAATTAAAACACTATAGAAATATGAGCTGGAAAAAAGTCATGTGTTTAAAAGTTAAATAAAGGGGCGCCTGGGTGGCTCAGTCGGTTAAGCCTCCGGCTTCGGCTCAGGTCAGATCTCATGTTCGCGGGTTCGAGCCCCGCGTTGGGCTCTGTGCTGACAGCTAGCTCAGAGCCTGGAGCCTGCTTCTGATTCTGTCTCCCTCTCTCTATGACCCTCCCCCTTTCATGCTCTGTCTCTCTCTGTGTCAAAAATAAATAAACGTTAAAAATTTTTAATAAAATAAAAGTTAAATAAAATATGGCATATTTCTATAGAATTTACAAAGCCATTAAGATTGAGGGAAAGATATATGTATTAATAGAGGAAAAGCTTTAAGGCACATAAGGTAAAACAAATATCAGAACAATACAATGGTATTATTCCACGTGTGTTTAAAAAACAAAGATGCATGTGTGCATATGTATATACATGTATGTAAGCGTATAGATAGAAAGTAGAAGGGAAAGTTGCTAACGAAACTATTCACAGTGGAGTGGAAATAAGAATAAAGTGGAATTTCCACATTTGTCCTGTTTGGTTTTCTTTTTTAAAATAAACTTTATTTTTTATTTTTATTTTATTTTTTTAATAGTTTATTATCAGATTGGTTTCCATATAATACCCAGTGCTTCTCCCCACAAGTGCCCTCCTCCATGACCGTCACCCCCTTTACCCCTCCCCCTCCCCCTTCAGTCCATGACACTGTAAGTTTAAGGTACACAGCACATTGACTTGATACACTTACATGTTGTAAAATAATTACCAGCCTCATAACTAACACCTCCATCCTGTGACATGAATACCATCACTTTTTTGTGGTGAGGACACTTAAGATCTACACTAACAAATTTCGAGAATATAATACCTTATTATTAATGATAATCCCACTACAATGCACTAGATCCCCAGAATTTACTCATCTTCTAACTGCAAGTTTGTACCCTTTGACAACATCTCCCTATTTTGCAGTACCTGGTAACTGCCATTCTACTTTGTTTCTAGGAGCTTGGCTTTTTTAGATTCCACATATAAGAAATATCCTACAGAATTTGACTTTCTCTGTCTAACTTATTTCTTTTGACATAATGGCCTCGAGATCCATCCATGTTGTTGTAAATGGCAGGGTTTCCTTCATTTTTGTGGCTGAATAACAATCAATTGTATATACATGTGCTTATGTGTATATACATGTATGCATGTGTGTATGTATACGTATCTTAGCCACTGTGAATAATGTTACAAAGAACATGGGGGTGCAGATACCTCTTTGAGGTCCTGTTCTCATTTTCTGTTGGATATATATCTAGAAGTGGGATTGCAGGATGATATATATGGTAGTTCTAGTTTTAGATTTTGGGGGGAAGCCTCATACTGTTTTCCATAGTGGCTGTATCAATTTACATCCCTACCAACAGTGCATAAAGCTTCCCTTTTTCCACACCCTTGGCAAAATTTATCTCTTATCTTTTAGAGCCTAGCCATTCAAACATGTGAAGTAATAACTTATTGTGGTTTTGATTTGCATTTTTCTAAGCACCTTTTCATGCAACTGTTGGCTATTTGGACGTCTTTCTTGGAAAAATATCTATTTAGATCCTCTGCCCTTTTTAAAAAAAAAAATCAGACTGTTTTTTGCTATTGAGTTGTATGAATTCTTTATATACATTGGATAGTAATCCCTTATCAGATCTATGGTTTATAAATATTTTCTCCTGTTCCATAGGTTGTGTTTTCATTGTTTCCTTTCCTTTCCAGACTTTTTAGTTTGATAGAGGATCATGTATTTATTATGCTTTTCGTGCTTGTGCTTTTGGTGTCATGTAAAAAAATGTTAAAGAGTTTCTTTCCTGTTTTTGTTTAGTAGTTTCATGGTTTCAGATCTTATGCTTAAGTCTTTAATCCATTTTCAGTTCATTTTTGTGAGTGGTGTAAGATAGGGACTGAATTTCTTTTTTCTGCATGTGGGTATCCAGCTTTTCACCTTTTATTGTAGAGATTATCTTTTCCACATTGAGTGCTTTTGGCTTTCTTGTCAATTTTTAGTTGATTTTAAGCCATAAATCTTCCTCTAAGTTCTGCTTTAGCTGTACTCTTCTAAATTTGTTTTACGTTTATTTTGGGTGAGAGAGAGCATGAGTGGAGGAGGGACAGAGAGAGAGGGAGAAGAGCGAGAGACAGGGAGAGGAGAGAGAGAGAGGGAGAAGAGAGAGAGAGAGGGAGAAGAGAGAGAGGAGGGGGGGGGGGGGGGGGGGGGGGGGGGGGGGGGGGGGGGGGGGGGGGGGGGGGGGGGGGGGGGGGGGGGCGAGAGAATCCCAAGCAGGCTTGGTGCTGACAGCATGATCCCACAAACTGTGAGATCATGGCCTCAGTCAAAACCAAGGGTCAGATGCTTAATCAACTGAGCCACCCAGGTGCCCCTATCCTACTAAATTTTTATACATTGTTTTTCATTTTTATTTACTCAAAACACTTTCTAATTTTCCTTTTGATTGCATTACAAATGTATAATTGAATTTCCAAATATTTGGAGATTTTTAGGTATTATTTTGTTATGAATTTCTAAGTTATTTTTTTATTTTCTAATTTAATTCCCTCATAAAGAACACACTTTGGAAAATTTCAAAATATACAAATTTATTGCAACTTGTTTTATGGGACAGAATATAGTCTATTTCGTAAAGGATTCTATGCTCACTTGAAAACATATTTCCTGCTATTGGGTAGTGGAATGCTCTAGAAATATCAAGTGAGTCAAGTTGGTTAAAGTCTCATTCAAGTCTTCTATACCCTTAATGTGTTTGTCAGGGTTTTCCAAAGACACAGAACCAATAACATACTGATATAAGAGGAGACTTACTATTAGAATTGGCTCCTGTAGTTAGAAGCCAAGAAGTCTGAAAGTCCTCCTCTGTAAGCTGGAGAACCAGGAAAGTTGATGGTATAATTCAGTCCAAGTCCTAAGGCCTGAGGACCAGGAGGCTGCTGATGTAAGTCCTAGTGTCTGAAGGCCCACGAACCAGGAACACTGATGTTTGGGGGCAACTGAAGATGGACATCCCAGCTCAAGAAGAGATGGAATTTATACTTCCTCCACCTTTTTGTTCTATTTGGGTACTCAAGGGATTAGATGATGCCCATCCCCATTGGTGAGATTTTCTTTACTCAGTCTACTGACTCAAATGTTAATCTCTTATGTAAACAGTCTCAATGAGACACCCAGGAATAATATTTTACTACTTGGGGTACCCCTTACCCCAGTCAAATTGTCATATAAAATTAGCTGTCACACCAGCTGACTTTCTGTCTTCTTGTTTTAGTAGGGGGGCATTGAAGTCTCCAACTGTAATTATAGGTTTATCTAATTCTCCTTGTAATCCTATTAGGTATTTTGAATCTCTATTATTATGGCCATAAACATTTGGAATTCCTGTCTTATTGTTCAACAGATATTTTGTCATTATGAAATGGCCATATTCCTGATGATGTATTTGTCCTAAAATATACTTTGTCTAATATTAATATAACCAGTCCAGCTTTCTTTTGTTAAGTGTTGTCATGGTATGTGTGTATTTCATTCTTTTACTTTTAACCTATATATATATTTTTTACTTAAAGTGAGTTTCTTTTAGTCAGCATATAGATGGATTTGTTTTTTATATTCAATTAGATAATATCTACCTTTTTGCTGGGATGTTTAAACCATTTGTATTTAATGTGACTTTTGGTATGGTTGGATTTAAACTTACCAATTTAAATGAACATATATGCTTGCTCCTTGTCTTAGCTGTTTTTCCCCTTTTCTTATTTTCTTCATTCTTTGGATTGAGTATTTATGATTCCATTTTATCCCTTTTATTGGTTTGTTGACAATTACTTTTTATTGTGCTATTTCAGTGACTACTATTGGTTTTGTATTATACATCTTCAATAATCACAGCCTTCTGTCAACAAGTATACTTCTTCAAGTATAGTAGAAGAACTTTACAACTATATACAACTTTCCTGGCCTTTGGGCTATTATCATATACTTCTATGTTATAAACCCCAGAATATGTTGTTTTAATCTAAACAATTATATTTTAAAGAGATTTAAATAGTAAGAAATGTATTTATATTGACCAACATAGCATGGTTTCCATAGCTCTTCTTTCCTCTGTGTAGATTCACATTCCATCCATATTACTTTCGTTCTTTCTAAAGGTCTTTCGTTAATATTTCTTATAGTGCAAGTTAGCTGATGAGTAATTATTTCAGCTTTTGTTTGTCTAAAAAGTCTTTATTTGTCTTCACGTTTATTTTTGTTAGGTATAGAATTCTAGGGTGATAGTTAATTTTTTAAGACCTTAACATTGAGAGGGAAGTACAGAGAGTTCCTATATAACTTTTTCTCCTGCACATGCACTCTCCCCCAGTTACCGACATCATTCACCAAAATGATACACTTTTTACATTCGATGAACCTAGATGGATTCATCATAATTATCTAAAGTCCATAGTCTACCTTAGGGTTCACTCTTGGCTTTTTACATTCTACAAATTTGGACAAATATATAATGACATATCTGTCCATCATTATACTATCCTACAGAGGAAGTTCAGTGTCCTAAAAGTCCTCCGTGCTTTGCCTATTCTATCCCCCACTCTCCCATCCCCTGAAACCATTGATTTCCTTATTGACTCCATAGTTTTGCTTTTTCCAGAATGTCATATAGTTGGAGTCACACAGTATATAGACTTCACTTTTTTTTTTTTAATTTTTTACATTTATTTTTTCAGAGATATAGTGAGACAGAGCATGAGCAGGGAGGGTAGAGAGAGAAGGAGACACAGAATCTGAAGCAGGCTTCAGGCTCCCAGCAAGCTGTCAGCACAGAGTCCAATGCAGGGCTCGAACCCACCAACCATGAGATCATGACCTGAGCCGAAGTCAGATGCTTAACCAACTGAGCCACGCAGGTGCCCCTAGACTTTTCATGTTGGCTTCTTTCACTTAGTGATCTTCATTTAAGGCTCCTTCACATCTTTTCATGGTTTGATAGTTCACCTTTTTTTGAGCACTAAATCATCCATTATCTGAATGTAAGATGATTTGTTCATCCATTCATCCCTGAAGGACATCTTGGTTGTTTCCAAGTTTTGGCAATTTTGGATGAAAGTGCTATAAACATTTTCGTGCAAGGTTTTGTGTGAACATAGTTTTCACATCTTTTAGGTAAACACCAAGCAACACAATTGCTGGATCACATGGTAAGAGTATACTTAATTTTATAAAAATTGTCAAACTGTCTTCCAAAGTGGCTGTACTATTTTGTACTCCCGCTAGCAATGAATGAATATTCCTATTGCATTCTCACTAACATCTGATGTTGTCAGTGTTCTAGATTTTGGTCATTCTAATAAGTGTGTAGTGTTATCTCGTTATTTTGAGTTGCATTTTCAGGATGACAGTATGTGAAACATTTTTTCATTCACTTATTTGCCATTTGTATACCTTCTTTGGTGAGGTATCAGTTAAGGTTTTTGGCCTATTTTAAAACCAGATTGATTTATTATTGTTGAATTTTAAGAGTTCTTTGTATATGTCTCATCATAGTCATTATTAAATGTGTCTCTGACAATGTTTTCTCCCAGTCTATGGCTTGTCCTCTAATTCTCTTGAAATGAAATTTTTTTTCTGTAGGGATTTAAAAGATTCAGCATCATATTCTTCTGGCTTTGCATTGCTTCCATAGTGTAATCATCTGCTTTTATTCTATATTTAATGTGGTTTTTTTTTTCCCAATCCGGCTGTTCTTAAGGTTTTTCTTCTTAATGAGTTGGGTGAAATTAGATTATGATATATACTGATTTGGTTTTCTTTAGATTTCTTGCACTTGGAGTTTGTGAAAATCTGGGATTGCAAATTTATAGTTTTCATAAAATTTGAAAAGTTTTCAAGCATTTTCAACCTATGTTAGTTTTCTGTCCGTTTCCCTTACTTCTTGGACTCCAGTTACATGTATATTGGGCTTCCTAATATTTTGTCAGCTCAGTGATACCATTTGTTTGTTTTTTTTGATTTAGAAAATCAAAATTTGTTTGCTGCTGTCCCTTCAAGTTCATATGTCTTTTGCCATGTCTAACCTGTTACTCACATTTGTTTGATTTTTCATTTCAGACATTATAGTTTTTATTTCTAGATGTTTGATTAGGTCCTTAAACCTTTTTCCATATCTCTATAAAATGTACTCTATCTTTTTGCTAGCATTTAGACATATGGGATGTATTAACTACTTTAATATCCCTTTCAATTAATTCTATACGTTATTAGTGGGTATATTTCCATTGATTTTTCCCTCTTATCATGAGTTATATTTTCCTGCTTCTTTACATTCCTGGAATATTTTATTGAATGTCAAATGTTGATAATTGTACTTTGTAGGGTGGGTAGATAGATTCGTATTTCTACAAATATTCTTGGGATTTTTTAAATGCATTTAAGTTACTTGGAAACAATTTAATCATAAAATGACTAAAACAATAAAACTAAGAGTTTTATTTTAAGTTTTGTTAAGTTTTGTTAGATGACACCAGAGCAATATTTAGTGTAAGGCATATTGTGCCCCACCAATGAAACAAAACTCTTCTGAGTATCTGCCCAATAGCCTGTGAATTATATTCTCTATTCTGGCTGATAAGAACTATTATTTGAACCTGTTTGAATTCCAAGTGTGCACCTGATAATGCCTTGTATGGGCAGTTTATTTCCATATATGTACTGATCAGGACTCAAGAGGCATCTTCCGTAACTATCCTAAGCTTTCTCCCTGTAGCTTGTTCATCTCTGTCATCTGAACTCTAGTCACCTTGTCCTCTCTGGACTCCTCACTTCATCTCTTCATCTCCCAAAGTTTGATAAATTCTAATTTGGTTTCCCTTCCATGCTGTACAACCTGGAAACTCTCCAGGCAGGAAGTCACAGTAATTGTAGGGAGTATCTCCTTTGTTTGATCTCTCAGGGAACAGTACTTCACCACTGATATCCAATATCTTAAAACCAATTGGTTCATATGCTTCTTTGTTTGTAAGTTATTTCAGGTGGGAGAATAAATCTAGTTCCTGTTACTCCATTTTGGCTAGACACAGAAATTTCTCAACTGAGGTGCTTCTGAGACTTTTAATCCTAAAATATTGGTGGCCTTCGGTTAGCATGGGCTGAAGGCTAGTAACTAATCACAGTTTCATTTCCAAAGAGGAGGAAGAACTTCATTGATTGGCATAAAGTTACTGAGAATGGGAATATTACAGCGATTTGTCCATTAGGTGTAAGTCTTCTCTGTTTGATGATGGCAGTTTGATGAACCAAGATAAAACCACTTTTGCTTACGGCCTCACTGCTAGATGGTCTACATCAGAGAAAACAAATACTTAGAGAATGTGTCCTCCAGATTTGGGACAGATAGGTGTATATAACATCACACCTTACCCTCTCTGGAGCCACTTGTGTGGAATAATAATTATTCATGACAATGTCAACTATTACTTTTTGAGTACTTGCTATGTGTAGGAATTCTATGCTGCAAAATCTCAATAGGTTGATATTTTATCCTCACTTTCTAAATGATAGTTCAGATAGATAAAATAACACACCCCATGTCTATCAGCTATTGAAAGTTATAGTTGGGATTTAAACCCAGATCAATTTGATTCTGAAGACAAAATGCTTGTATTCTATCATATGCTAAAGGAACTCCAGTCAAACACTTCAGTAACCTCTTGAGAAGATCCTAAAGGACCAATAATTTAGGTTTCTTTGTGCCTCCAACCACGTTTAGCAAAGCCATCTTGAAGAGGAAGAGATACAGCTGTCATCAACCAGTATTAGTCTTGAATCAATCCTGAGTAAGAGAAAATAGGGGACTTGATAGGCCTCTCATATATCATGAACTCATTTGGAGGTCCAGGGTACTATCTGAATTTTACCCTTTGAAATGTAGACTCAAGTTAGAGATTGGCAGGTTCCCCCTAGAGGGAATCTCCTGTTCAAAGCCAAGGGGGAGAGTTGGTCATGATGATATGTTATTCTACTTTAGCAACTTCTTTGAAGATAAATTCAAGAAAGTTGAATTATTATCATCTTGGATAAGTATGTGTTCTAAGGTTCTGTTTGTGAGCCTAGGATTCAATTCAACAAACATTTATTAAATGACTTGTCTGTGCTAGGCAGTGTCTTAGACTGGAAAATCAAAAAATAAAACATAGACCCTATCATGGAGGAAATAAAAGTCTGTTGGGGAGATAGATGCATTAACAGATAATTATGAGAGAGTAGACAAAGTCCTATAACAACAACAACAACAAAACATACACAGAGGGCCAGGAAGACTCGGAAGAGAGGCCAATAATCCTTGCTGGGGGATAGGAATGTCCAACCAGGACTCTTCAGTCTCTTTTAGTTGTTTCATGAGAGCAGCATTCAGAGTTTCAAGATCTTTAATATTACACTAGACTTAAGCATGCATTTGGCAGTCCTGCCATTTTGTTGTTCTTGGTGATTCCAAATGTGGTTCTAGAGTCACAATGCTGGGAATACTTTGAAAGGAGAGTGGAGATACCAAGTGATGTTAGGCATTGCTCTGTTGATGTGCTCTGAGACTCGAATATGTCAGTGGGTCTTTTGGCTTTCATCAGGTGTCAGTCTTGGGATGCACTTTAAGTCAACTGTTGGATATTACCAGCAGAAATCAGGAGATTCTTCAAGGGAATGATGGGGTCCAAATTCTCTTATTAGAAAGTGAGATTCTCCTGAAGTAGGAGTTGAAATAAAACTCTGCTCTGATAGGAGTGCCTGGGTGGCTTGGTCAGTTGAGCATCTGACTTTGGTTCAGGTCATGATCTCACAGTTCATGGGTTCAAGCCCAGCATTGGGTTGTGTGCTGACAGCTCAGAGGCAGGAGCCTGCTTCAGATTTTGTGTCTCCCTCTCTCTATGCCCCTCCCCTGCTTCTGTTCTCTCTCCCTCTCAAAAATAAACAAACATTTAAAAACTTTTTTAAAAAGACTGCACTGTGATTGTATTCTGCAGTCCTAGAAAATAATAGCAAGCAATGTTAAAATGTAAAAAGAAATCTATTATTTGTATGGTCCCTTATTTTATATTGAGCAATATTTATTCCTTAAATTGTTTCTTATAAAAGTAACCCATTGATTAGAGGAAAGCATGGAAACAATTACTGTATTATTTCTTACTGCTCTAATAAATTACCACAAATTGAGTGGCTTTGAGCAATATAAATTTATTATCTTACAGTTCTAGAGATCAGAAGTCTGAAATCAGTTTTCCTGGGCTAAAGCCAAGGTGTTGGCTTTCTGAAGGTTCTGAGGGCAAAAATATGTCCTTGCCTTTTACAACTTCTAGTGGCCAGCCACATTTCTTGGTTGAGATGCCTTTCTTCCATTTTCAAATTACATTACTTCAATTTTGCTTCTGTCAACATATTTCCTCTGACTCTACTCTCTTGTGCCCATCTGATAAGGACCATTGTAGGCCAACTCAGATAATCCAGGATAGTCTCCATATCTGAAGATCCTTAATTTAATCACCCTGGCAAAGTCCTTTACCAGAGGATTCGGACATGGACATTGGACATATTTGGGGGCTCATTATTCAGCCCACAGCAGTACCATTTGTTTAGGTTTTTGAGAAACAACTTTTAATAGTCTTCAAAATGTATATGTCTCTATTTTTCCTATATGTACATTGATATTGCATTTTATGAAGGTTTTATTATTCATCTCAATGTTTTCTGAAATAGTGCTTTTTGAAAGCTGTAGGATTCTTCTGTAGGGATATATCATAATTAGCTATTGCATTGCAACTTATAATTGTTAGGAGGCTTGGTTGTAAGTAATAGGAATCCAACTCTAGTTGCTTAAGCAAAGAGAGAATGTTATTGGCTCTGGCAATTTGATGAAGTGTTGAGCCATCAATCCTCATGCATTCCACGGGGTTTCAGGAGCCACTGAACAGGACATACTCCATCGTCAGTTCTTTTCACACCCTCTCACGGAAGCCTTCTAGTTTTCCTCATATTACAGTTTCATCCACTGAAGAAGGGTCTGACTGACCACAAGCTCTTGCTTAATCAGGTTCATGCAAGCCCCCTAACGAAAATGAAAACCTTGTTTCATTTTTTTTTTTTAAGTTTCTTTCTTTATGAGAGAGAGAGATAGTATGAGTAGGGGAGGGGCAGAGAGAGAGAAGGAGACACAGAATCTGAAGCAGGCTCCAGGCTCTGAGCTGTCAGCACAGAGCCCGATGCAGGGCTCAAACCCATAGACTATGAGATCATGACCTGAGCAGAAGTTGGATGCCCAACTGATTGGGCCACCCAGGCTCCCTGATCATGGCCTGAATTTAATCCCACAGAATTCAGTCACAGGTACTGGTGATACTACTCCTTGCTGCTCAAAGTGGTCCACAGATGAATAGCATCAGCAGCTCTTGGGAACTTGTTAGAAACCCAGAACTTAGGTCCTATTTGGATCTAATGAATCAATCTGCACTGTAACAATATTGCAGTGTTTTGCATGCCATGGATGTTTCAGAAGCTTTAGTGCTTCTGAAACATAATTCATTTTGTAGATGTTAACAAAGCCAATGTTGACTGACCAACAGGGTTTATAGCATAAGGGGAATGAATGAGAAGCGTCCAATACCACAGAGTGAAAACAAGCAACTCTGCAGGCATTGAGAACCACATTTATATCAACTGATCATTACCCATGTGTCAGTTTCTTGTACCACGTGTAACTAAACCAAAATAGCCAAGGTCTGAGGCTGTGTCATCCATGAGTTGTCTAAAGCACCCCAGGAGAATATGGCCTTGAGTAAATCTGGGATTTCTCTGGTTTACACTCTGTTCCTGCTTGGCTAACCCTAGAGAATTAGCTCATTTGTCCTTTCATGTGTTTGTTATTTAAGTAACACAATGGGCAGACAAGGGTGAAGCTAGTGTGATACAGTATCATTTTGCTGATTAGCTGTAAGGCTTTTTCTCCCCAATCTACACAAATTCCCCGTGGGGACCTGCATCTATGACTGCTGTGATTCTTTTCCTGGTAAGAAGCGTGTAGTTTTCAAACTGCTGATATCCAGGGAAATGTCCAGCCATTGTAATACCTGGAGGAAATACTAAAAGAATTTTTGGAAGGTTTTTTTTTTAAATAGCCCTAAAATATAATAGTGGGCAACATGTGTATGGATCAATAGAGAGGCTAAATGTGGACTTTGGTATCAGATATATCTGTCGTGTCACTGAGAGAAAAGGGTTCAGAAGATTGTGTTTTCTTTAGTGTATGTGCTGCTGAAGCAAACACAGAAGATTGTTTTCTTAAGATTCTTAGTGTCCTATATAAATAGGATATTAGGAGATCTATCAGATGAGATGCTTTTAGCTGTAAGTAACAAAAAACTTACAACCCCATTAGACCAAATAATAGATTGATGCTATCACCTACCATCTGTCCAAAGAGAGGGCAGACGTAGGCACTGGGTGTCTGGGCTTCATTAGTCTGCAGAGTGACACCAAGATGACCACTTATTCCAGGCATCAGTTCCTATGTGTCACTGGCCCAAATTTCATCACATGTTTATGTCTATACCAGCAGCAAAAGACATGGGTTCTCATGATTGGCTGAGAAAAAAAATTCTCTGTGGACTTAAATATGAGACTAGCCTTTCTATAAACAGGATGCTCAGAGGAGGACAAATAAAACAAAAGTAGGATTCTGTTAGGGGAAGAAATGGCAGGTGCATAGATGTATGTTGGGCATGTAACAAGCAGTGTCTGTCCCAAGGGGTCAGAGCAGCATCTGCAGTCACGGGATCTGAGCAGTGACATTGTGCTCTACTGAGGGACTTAAGGGGAAAAAACAATCACTCTGACAATGTCCTCCTATTAACAAAGAGGTTTTCCAGTGACTATTCTTGTAAAACATATATAAACTACATTACCAGAGGTAGAAGTAACATCAGAGATATACGGTGTTTCAGGGAATGGGTCCTACCACGTTTTTCTTCTAATTCTCCAGATAGGGAGATGGGGCTTTGGGGTCTTTTAGACCATGAGTGGGAAGAGGGAAGTTGGGGCAACATGAGGAATCCTTGTGCAGATGGAAATGCTTTGCATCTTGACTGTATCCACATCAGTAACCTAGTTGCAATATTTTACTATAAATTTGTAAAGTCTATAGTAAGAAACTGAGTATAAAAGGTAGCACTCTTTTTTTTTTTTAAGTGTATTTATTTGTTTTGCAGGGGAGGGGCAGAGAGAGAATGAATGAATGAATGAATGAATCTGAAGTAGGCTCTACACCATCAGCATGAAGCCTGATGTGGGGCTCAAACTCACAAACCGTGAGATCATGACCTGAGCTAAAAATCAAGAGTCAGATGCCCAACTGAGCCACCTGGGCACCCCAGGAATACTATTTCTTACAGTTGCATGAAAATCTACATTTATCTCAAAGAAGTTTAATGAAAAGATTGCATTAGATTAGTATTTATCTTGATTACTGAGTTATTTCATGTGTCCTTAAATTTCCTCCAGTAACAGGTGCCTCTCGTGCCTCCTTCCAGTCCCACCCCATGTCCACACTTAGGCTGAATGCCACTGCCTGCACCCCTCCCCTGCGAAAACAGTGCTTTTTTTTTTTTTTTTTTTTAACTGGGGTAAAAATACTTAACATAAAATTTACCATTTTGATAAGTTTTGCCTGTTGAATTTAGTGGCATTTAAGTACATTCATGTTGCTGTGTAACTGGTCTACCATTCATCTCTAAGACTCTCTTCATCTTCCCAAACTGAAGTTCTGAATCTACTAAACAATACCTCCCCCATCCTCTGTCCCCAGTTACCATTCCACCTCTGTCTCTATGAACTTGACAACTCTAGGCACCTCATATAAGTGGAATCATATAGTATTTATCCTTTTGTGATGAGACTTATTTTAGTTCACATGATGTCTTCAAAGTTCATAATGTGCAGCTGAGTAATATTCCTTTACATGTATTTTTTCCTTTTTAAACTGAGTAGTATTCCATTGTATGGATATACCACACTTTGTTTACTGCATCCACTGTCAGAGGACACTTGGGCTCCTACATTTTGGCTGTTGTGAACAACTACTATGAATATAGGTATACAGATAGGTGTTTGATTCCCTGCCTTTCACTTTCAATTTCTAAAAGCAGAATAGTGGACCATACGATATTTCTATGTTTAACTTTTTTTTTTTTTGAAACACCACACTGTTTCCAAGTGGCTACATCTTTTTTACATTCCCACTAGCAATCACAAGAGTTCCAATTTCTCCACAACCTCAATAACACTTGCTGGTTTTAAAACTAAGGTGTAATTCACATATAACATTGTATTAGTTTAGATATATAGCACAATAATTTCATAATGTACATATTGTGAAATAATTACCAGGATAAGTTTAGCATCCATCACCATGCATAAATAAATTTTTTTCTAGTGATGTGAGCTTTTAAGTTACTCTTGTAACTTTTTTTAATTTCACTTTTTTATCATTTTAAAATTGAAGTATAATTACTAAAATGTTACATTAATTTCAGCTGTAGAACATATTGATTCAACAGTCCTATACATCACTCAGTGTTCACCATGATAAGTGTAGTCACCATCTGTCCCATACTTCATTATTATAATATTATTGACCATTTTCTCTATGCTGCACTTCATCTCCATGACTGATTTTATATCTGAAAACTTGTACCTCTTAATCCCCTTTATTTATTTCACCCGTCCCCGCCCACACCTTCACTTTGGCAACCAGACCAGTTCTCTGTATTTAAGAGTCTGTGTTAGGGGGCACCTGGGTGGCTCAATCGGTTAAGCATCCAACTCTTGACTGCAGCTCAGGTTATGATCCACCAGTTCATGGGATCAAGTGTCATGTCAACCTGTGTGATGGCACAGAGCTTGTTTAGGATTTTCTCTCCCTTTCTCTGCGCCTTGTGTGTGTGTCTGTGTGTGTGTGTGTGTGCTCTCTCTCTTTCAAAATAAACAATAAACATATATCTTTTTTAGATTCTACATATAAGTGATATCACATGGTATTTGTCTCTGGATTATTTCAGTTGCAAAGAGTTATTACATATGGCATAATCTCATTGTTTTTTTATGACTGAGTAATATTCTGTTATATATAGATAACATCTTTTGTTTTTAATTTGTTTTAATGTTTATTTATTTTTGAGAGACAGAATGAAGAGAAGGGCAGAGAGAGAGAGAGGGAGACACAGAATCTGAAGCAGGGTCCAGGCTCTGAGCTGTCAGCACAGAGCCTGACGTGGGGCTCGAATCCACGAACCGTGAGATCATGACCTGAGCCCAAGTCAGCTGCTTAACTGTCTGAGCCACCCAGACGCCCTGATAACGTATCTTTTTTAATCAATCATCTATCAGTGGACACCTGGGTTGCTTCCATATCTTGGTTATTGCAAATGCTGCAGTAGACATAGGGTTGTATATATCTTTTCAAATTAGTTTTTTGTATTTTTCTTGGCAAATACCTACTAGTGGAGTGACTAGATCATATGGTGATCCTATTTTTAATTTTTTGAGAAACCTCCACCATGGTTACACTAATTTACATTCCTACCCACAGAGCATGCGGGTTCTTTTTTCTCCATGTCCTTGCCAACATTTGGCTTTTTTTTTTTTTTATTGTATCCATTCTGATAGGTATAAGGTGATATCTCGTGGTTTTGATTCACATTTCCCTAATGATGAGTGATGCTGAGCATGTTTTCATGTGTCTCTTAGCCAACTATAGGTTGTCTTTGGAAAAACTGTCTATTTAGGTCTTCTTTTAATTGGATTATTTTTGGGGTATTGAGTTGTATAAGTTCTTGATATACTTTGGCTACTAACCTTTTATTAAATACGTCATTTGCAAATATTTTTTCCTCATTCAGTGAGTTGCTTGTTGATAGATTCCTTTGCTGTGCAGAAATTTTTGTATTGATGTAGTCCCATTTGATTATTTTGCTTTAGTTTCCCTTGCCTGAGGAGACTTTTATTAATTGACCAGATAAATATGAGTTTATTTCTGGGCTCTCTATCCTGTCCCACTGATTATGTGTTTATTTTTATGTCAGTATCATACTGTTTTGATTACTACAGCTTTGTAGTATATTGTGAAATCTGGGATTGTCATACTTCCAGCTTTGTTCTTCTTTTTCAAGATTGTTTTTGCTCTTTGGGGTCTTTTGTGGTTCTATACGAGATTACAATAATTTGTTCTAGTTCTGTGAAAAATGCTATTGGTATTTTGATAGGGATTACATTGAATCTGTAGATTGATTTGGGTAGTAGAAACATTTTAACATTAAGTTTTCAAATCCATAAGCATGAAAACCTTTCCATTTGTGTCATTCTTCCATTAATGTCTTACAGTTTTCAGAGTACACATCCTTCACCTTCTTGTTTAAATTTATTCCTTGGTATTCTTCTTGGTGTAATCGTAAATGAGATTTTTTTTTTTTTTTTGAGAGAGAGAGACAGCATGAGCAGGGGAGGGTCAGAGAGAGAGGGAGACACAGAATCCGAAGCAGGCTCCAGGCTCTGAGCTAGCTGTCAGCACAGAGCCCGACGTGGGGCTCGAACCCATGAACCGAAGATCATGACCTGAGCCGAAGCCGGAAGGCGGACGCTTAACCAACTGAGCCACCCAGGCGCCCCTGAGATTGCTTTCTTAAATTCTCTTTCTGCTACCTCACTATTAGGAGAGACATGAAACCTATCTCCGCATATTAATTTTGTATCCTGTAACTTTACTGAGTTCCTTTGTCATTTCTAATAGGTTTTTTTTATGGCCTTTTTAGGGATTCTATATATAGTTTCATGTCCTCTGCAAATGCTGACAGTTTTACTTCTTTCTTACTAATTTGAATGCCTTTTATTTCTTGTCTGATTATTGCAGCGAGGACTTCAGTACTATGTTGAATAAAAGTGGCAAGAATGGACTCCCTTGCTAATTCCCGATCTTAGAGAAAAAGCTTTCAGTTTTTCACCATCGAGTATGCTGTTAGTTGTGGGCTTTTCATATATGGCCTTTATTATGTTTAGATATGCTCCCTCTAAACTCACCTTGTCCAGAGGTTTTTATCACGAATGTATGTTATGTTTTGTCAAATTATTCTTCATCTATTGAGAAGATCATACGGTTTTCATCCTTGTTCTCATTAGTGTGATGTATCGTGTTGATTGACTTGCAAATACTGAACCACCCTTGCGCCCCTGGAATAAATCCTGCTTGATCATGATGAATAACTTTTAAATGTATTGTCAAATTTGGTTTGCTAATATTTTCTGGGGATTTTTGCACTTATGTTCAGAGTTGTTGGCTTGTAGTTTTTTGTTTGTTTGTTTTGTTTGTGGTGTCTTTGCCTGGTTTTATTATCAAGGTATTTTGAGTCTCTTTTTTGGTTAGTCTAAAGATTTGTCCATTGTGATTTCCAAAAACCTACTTAGTTTCAGTGATCTTTTATTAAAGTCTTTTTTAGTCTCCATTTCATTTATCTCCCCTCTGATCTTTGTTATTTTCTTAAATTGCCAATTTCTAGTTCATAACCTTAGGCAAATAAATTATTGTCCCTATGACCTAGTTTCCTCATTTACAAAATGGAAATAAAAGTTCTGACCTCCTAGGGATTTTCATCAGGATTAAACAAGATAATGCATGTAAAATGATTGGTCCGGAGCCTGGTATATATTAAATGCTAGTTAAAACTTTTATATCCTGGGATGCCTGGGTGGCTCAGTTGGTTGAACATCTGACTTCGGCTCAGCTCATGATCTCACAGTCTGTGGGTTCGAGCCCCGTGTCGGGCTCTGGGCTGACAGCTTGGAGCCTGGAGCCTGCTTCAGATTCTGTGTCTTCCTCTCTCTGCCCTTCCCCTGTGTGCACTCTCTCTCTTTTTCTCTATCTCTCAAAAATAAACAAACATTAAAAAATACTTATACTTAAAAAAAAACTTATATAATCATATTGGAGCATGGTAAGCAAAGTCCTCATATAAAAATATGTACACATGGTAGCAGGGGTGGGGTTAGAGGAATGTCCCCATTTTATTTAATGACTCAATTTCCAGGCAGCAGGGCCAGTGTGGGTGCTAAAAAGTCAACCTCAGACCGAGTCTCATGGATATGCAACCTGTGTGGTCCCATAGGTTCCCATGACTGGTTTATCGTTCTGTTTTTACCATCTTGAAATTCGTGTTAACTTTTCAACAAGGGATCTTACTCTTTCTATTTTTTGTACTCATCTGAAAGTTTTTTCAGCCAATCTTGCTTCCCCTTAAAGCCCATATCTTCCCAGAGAAGACCAGACTGTCTTCTTCCCCAGTATAGTAAAGGCCAAACTTTCCCTAGTACCCCAGCATCATGGGCAGCAGATCTAATTTGATTAGAAGGAGTTCTGCCCTGTCATAACTCATCTGTGTGTGACAACTCCTCACTCAAGGATGTTCCAGAGACCCACAAAATAATGCCTACCCGCAAGTGGAAACCTCCTTGGCTTTATGCGTATGGATAGGGTTGTCTGTATAACACCTCCCCCAACATTTTTGGATTTAGATACTATTCCTTGATTATTTTTCATTAGGCAAAAGGGTTTTGTTGACAAGATTAGGGTTCCACTCTGCCACAATTTAAAAAAATAATAATCTGTGGGTTTTGAACAAAGAGTGGAGGCTCAAGGGGAAATACACATAAAATCATTAAGCTATCATTTTAGAGGTATTTCCCAATTGTCAAAACCAGTCTGAAGTCTGTCTTACTAATGAAAGGCACTCTTAAGGTTTTACAGACATGAGTTGGGAAGGAATTTCTCTTGAGATGGCCAAGGTTGTAGCCAGTAAAATGATCCAGAGGAGCAATATTGCCTTTGGAACAGACAAGTTCAAATCTGTTTGTCCAGGTGCCTTGTTCCTGTGCAAGTCTGTCCACTCAGACACTCTGCCACTCAGGTCTGTCAGGATAGCCAGGTGTGCACTGGATGGTGGGCTTAGCCACAGGAAGTCTGCACCTCACAGAAAAGTAGAGGGATCTGGGGAGGGAACCCATGGCTCCACCCGGTGAAATGATGTGCCTGGAATAACAAAGGAAAGAAATCAAAATAAAATGAAGCCACAGCATAAGTGTTCCAACCAAGCTTAGAAGTGATGAAAAGTGGAAAGGAAATTTAGCTGGAATTCACACTGTGGCTAGGGTTATGACAGTTAATAAATCAGTAAGTCTGGAAAATGTTAAGTCTCACAATAAAATTAGTAAGTTGCATTATACTGTTGTTCAAACTACTGTTGTTTAAAAAAACAATTATTATTAACATGTGTGACTCTTCTCTGGAAGTATCTTTCATTTATTTATCAGCAAAGCTTGCTTTCTCCAGGAGAGAGTTACACATTGTTAAAATGGGTCCTACTATTTGCTAACTACGTGGCCATGGGTGGATTATTTAAGATCTCTGTGCCTTAGTTTATTCATCTGTAAATTGGATTTCATAATAACTATCTTTTTAGGTTGAGGCTTTCAAATATTTTGGCAGTAGCCTGGAATAAGAAATATCATCATCTATCACAATGCAATATGCTACGTATATACATTTATTCATACACGTGTCTTTCAGGGTCATTCTGCCTGTCCCTGTTTATAGAAATCACACTATCTACTGGACAGAGTAGACAATGATGGTAGTAGATACTCAATGAAGTGAATGGAATTGAACTGCTCTGTTTCCATAGCCAGCTCAAGTGTGAAGGTGAGCAGAAATGCATTTGGTGGATGTACCAAGACCTCTTTCAGGTCCTGTCTTAGAGCAAATTTTCCACAAGACAACCTATCACTATCTAGTTATAGGGACATAACTCGACATATTTGGTCCACACCCTGACCTAATATAAGACCCCAGGGAGTTATTCTATAACCTGAAGCTCTCTCTGTGTTCATTTCTTCATCCACAACACTGGTGACCCTAACACCTACCTCACAAGGAGATGAGGTAGTGAAAGTAACATTTCCTAGCAGCAGTTGTGAAAACGAGTTCTCTCCAAACCCTCAACTGAGTGGGACCTCTGCCCTTTGTAGAAGGTTCATCAAATCACAGCTCTTTGAAGTTTTTCCTTTTTAAAAATTTTTTTAAATATTTAATCTTTGATACAGAGAGAGACAGAGCATGAGAGGGGGAGGGGCAGAGAGAGAAGGAGACACAGAACCGGAAGCAGGCTCCAGGCTCTGAGCTAGCTGTCAGCACAGAGCCTGACGCGGGGCTCGAACCCAGGAACATGAGATCTGACCTGAGCCGAAGTCGGATTAACCGACTGAGCCACCCAGGTGCTCCAGTTTTTCCTTTTGATGGAAAAAAAAAAAAAGTACCACTGAATAGGCATCCTGCAAAAGCTATTATTTTTCCAAATTAAAATTGGGATTTTTCATATAAATATTTTTATGTTCATGACACCATGTAACCAATGTAAATTTTGGTCTCTCAGAATCTGGTTTGTATTATAATGGCATCTTCCAGCTAGATTTGCTTTTGGAGAGAGCTTCCTCTAAACACTACTAGAACAGTAGATTTGGGCTCTACTGACGAGAAGGGAAATCCTAGAGGGCTGTGTGGTTTATTCATTTATTCATCTGTGCATTAATTCATTCAACAAACTTTGAGCACTTTTTCCAGGCACTGGGATACAGAAGCAAAAGAAACTCTTCTCCCACACCCACCCCCAGGAGCTAACATTTCTCTGGAGGAGGTGGGTACATCAACAAACGACTATACTGCAATAAGATAAGGCTATAATAATACAATAAATATTGTTGGTTTCCTACTATATGCCAGAGACTGTTCTGGGGCTGACAATACACTGTGTGCACAGAACACTTGCCATCAAGGACTTATATGCTAATGGCAGGGGGAAGGTTATGATTTGACTGTTACAGGCACAAAGGTAAAAGCAGCTAACTTTACCTAAGGGAATCTCAGAAGATTTCCTAGAGGAGGTGATGTTTGAGTTGAGATTTAATGATTAAGAGGGACTTTCCAAATGAAGGCTATGAAAGGTAGAAGCTATGGGGGAAGGGCATGTGGGAGAGATAGGGCTTTTGTTCAGAGGAAACAGCATCTACTGATGTATGTGTGGTTATATCTGGAGGAGTGAGAAGAGATGAAAAGGTCAGCTCATAAAGGGACTTAAGGAGTTTGGATTTCATCTATAGGTGCTAGGGCTTTATGCAGAGGCTGAATATTGTAAGTCTTGTGTTTTAATATGATTTTTCAACAGCCAGAAGGAAGATGGATTTCATGGGGTTAGGACTGAGCAAGAATGTTGTCAGCGAGAAAGTTTGGATGTCTGATCCAGTTATCCAAAAGGGAATTGATCAGCTTGAACTAAAAACAGTGTGAATGAAGAAGGGATGGATGCAAGAGAAATCTTGGATATAGAATCTATAGAACGGTAGACTGCTGGAGCATTGGATGAGGAATCTTCAAAGGGGTAGAATTCAAAGTGACTGCTAGGTTTCTGGTTTCAGTGACTTAAGTAGTTGACACTTGATGCCCTGGGGACTGTAGGAAATTATCCTAGCTGTTCCTTTGCTAATTTTCAGGTTGCAGTTTGAAGAAACCATCATTACCCATGGTGTGGATAAATAGATGGTTGACTTGTGTGGGTCTTTTTAGGCTAGCACTATAGTTGGACATATATGCTTGCATATATATACTGACCTGGCACATATATATGTGCCAGGGGCATCGTGAGGATTATATGTGTCATTTCATGGTAACTCACTTATTACATGGCCTCCCTGGTATGTAGTAAGTGCTCTATGATTGTCATCTCTTTTTATCATGCCAAGAAGACCTCCATAGAGCAAAGGGCCCCTGAGGCTGCTGGAATGGCATCTATGCTTAGCGGTGACATGCAGAGCTCTTGCTCTGTGCTAGGCTCTGTCCATGGGCTGTGCATGTATTACCTCCTTCAGTTGCACAATAGAGTTATAAGGTCCTATGTATAGTATCACAATTATAGTATTACACAAAAGGACCCAGGTCCCACAGATGTTAAGCAACGTGCCTGAAGTCACACAGCTAGTGAGCAGAGGACCCAGGATCAAAACATCCAGGCTCTAATACCCGTGGACATGATCCAGGCTATTGCTAGGGCAACTAGTGACCCGAGAAGCCATCCATTTCTAGAAGGACACTGGCTGGAAGGGTCCAGTGTCACTCATGATGATGCAGGGCAACCTAGCAGGTGTCCTCCTGTGTGTAAGAGAATGGTTATGCTTCTTTCCTTTATCCCCTCCCTCAGCCGTCCAGCCTGCCCCAATCAAGTCTCCCTCCTCCTCCTTTTCTTTCAGGGACTTAGAGCAGCTTCCAGAAGTCATGGGGGAAAAAGATCCAAGTTAGCAGGTTGCAAAATGTAGTAAGAATATGATCTGGAAAAGATTATTTTAAATGGCAGGTGCCTCAACTGCATTTAACTGAACCATAAAAGCTACTTAGAGGAGAATTTACTTTGAATACACGTCTCCTGCTCAGCTTATCCATTTCTACATCAGCACCTTCACGTCTTGCTGGAACTTGCTAAGAATATCTGGCTTCATCTTTCATTTTGCCTTTTAATTGGATTCCCACACAGGCTGCTGCTGGTTCAGACCAGTGCACTGCCATCTTTCACGAAGTCTTCTCTAACACACGAAGATCACAGGCAGCTCAATACAAACGTGCACTATTACTAATCACACTGTCTTTTTCAATTGCAAGCCGAGACACGGAGGAGGAATTTAGGAACAAGTTATTGATGTCGGTTATTTCCAGGGTGCTGAGGTCTGAGAGGTTTCTACCAGGTCATTGTTTATAATCTCAGAGCAGACTCCTATTTCTAAGAACCTATTCCAGCCCAAAAGTTTTCTATGAACAGCTTTCCCAAAATTGTGGAAGTTCAATTTCCTAAGCTTTGTTTCTGCCATTGAAAAGAAACCTATTTTCCCACCAACGCATCACCACGCTACAGCCTCTCCTGTTAGCCTCCCTTAGATATCTGGCTTCCGGCCAAGTCACATGTGCCACTTTAGCTCAGCGGGATGTGTGAAAGTCTATACATTAAAAGAAGATGAAATAGATACACTCAGTCAATCTAGCAACGATCCACTGCTTTTTTGAGAGGATTCACTCCCAAGATTCTTTATGTTAAAAGTTTCCCTTAAACTTGGAGATGATTTATGAAACCCAGTTTACACAGAACGTTTCAAGAGTTCATATTTTGAGTAAAGCACTATTTGTGTTGTTTTGAAATGTTTGGCGAGCATAGCTTATGTGCAGATCTAAAAAAAATAAAAAGAAAAATCCCACCTCTATTTAAAAAATGGTCTTTTGGCACTATAGATTACAACCAAATGAGAAGTTCATGGAATTATTGGTTTGAGAAGGAATGCATTCTCATGGACTCAGGGATAGTCCCTGTATTTCATTTCTATACACTTTGATTTATGTGTAGTGTCATCTCATGAATCTAAAGATGACTTGGAGGCTTCTTGCATAGTACTCACCAAGTACAAGCTGACAGACTTGAGAGAGATGTGTTGCTTTGTCTTGTTTTCTTTTAAAGCTGCCATTTTATTGGGCGCTTTTATGGGCTGAATGATTAGCAAAGTGCCTTACATTATTTCATTTCATCCTTGCATGAAACTGAGGGAGCTAGAATTAATTATCTATATCTTGCTCACAAGAAAACTGAGCTTCCGGGAGATGAAATCATTTGTCCAATGTCACGTTAATTGTAGTATCCCTTGATTCAAGTACAAATCTATGCAGTGTCAAAGGTCATACTCTGAGCCCGTACACTTGTCAGTTGACTTCAACCGCACTCCAGGCTGAGCCACTGAGGACTGGATAGGGATTCAGGTCATCTCTATGTGTGTCTCTTCTCCTACAGCTACAATGGAGGCAGTCATATTTCTCCTGATAGTAGTGAAGGCAGAGAAAGATCCCGGATGAGCAGATGCTTTTGGAGCACCTTGATATTATGTAAATAGTGACAATGTGTGTGTGATGTCCCCCTCTGAAAGATCAGAGGGTGTGCACCACATCGTATTGTGTTTTGTGTGTGCACTCCTTGTTGAGAGGTTAGGAATGCGTCTTACCCTATTTTAATACACATAATAGCACCTATCGGGGTAATGAGTGCTATGTGAATGGAGTACTTAGTGAATGGACAATAGTATTAATAGCCAACATTTTATGAGCTCTTACTGTGACCTCAGGCGCTGTTCTAATATTTAATATATAGTGGATTCATTTAATCATTAATAGGTTGAAACATCCATCCCTCTGCACAGACGAGGAAACCAAGGTGCCCAGAGGTTAAATGGCTTGCCTAAGGAAACACAGAAAATGGGAGAGGTGGGATATGAACCCAGGTCCTTTGGCTCCAGAATCTTCTCCCCTTACCACTTTACACTAAAGATTCTCTATAAAATCCTGCCTCTTCATTTCTCCCACTTGCACTGCACTACATACCCTACCCCTACTTTATTTCTTACCATTGCCTTTCTCATAGCTGACATACCATATATTGTCTAACTATGCTATTGTTTCCCTTTTGGGTTTGTCTCCCTACACTAGAGTGTAAGCCCAAGAGAGCAGAGGCCTTTGTTTACTGCTGTGTCCTTAGCATTGCTATTTCCTGGCATATCTATGAACTGCTGATAAATGCAGAACTGTGCCTGGCACATAGCAGGCAATGAGTTGATCTTCACTGAATGAGAGACTACATCATGGACATATCCCTAAGCTCATCAGATCCAACAGCCCCTCAGGACCCATTCTGATTTTGAATACAATGTAGTAGGGTGTTAGGTATAGAAGACAAATTTCTCTGGGCTGAAGTGTGAATAAGAAGTCAAGAAGTGATTTTCATTCAAAGGGAGGACGAATGTAGGATGATAACCGAAGCAGGGCCCCCAGGCGGGGGGAGCATGTCTGTGGGTGGAGGGACATGCAGCCTAAGAGGGAGGAGCCCAGGGAGAGGAACGCTTGAGCCGCGGTGATGGGTGGGTCCACAAAGGGAGAGAGGAACGGAGCTGAGCTTCAGGGGAGGGGCCCCCCTTACAAGGGGGGAGGTCTGCCACTGCTTCTGAACCCGGGCAAACAGATGATTCCCAGTAATTCTACAGATATTCAAAGTACAGAGAAATTGAGAGAGATCCTGTCGCATGCCCTTGATCCTCACAGCAAAATAGCAGGATTAAGTCTCTGCAGATGATATTGAAGAAAATTCAGATTTAAAAACAGTGTTGTCAGGTGGGGTGCCTGGGTGGCCCAGTTGGTGAAGAGCTCAAATCTTGATTTTGGCTCAGGTCATGATCTCACATTTCGTGGGATCATGCCCCATGTTGGGCTGTGTGCTGACAGCTTGGCGCCTGCTTGGGGTTCTCTTTCCCTCTCTCTTCCCCTCCCCTGCTCACACCTTCTCTGTCTCTCTCTTTTTTTTTTTTAATGTTTTTTTTTTTTTTTTTTTTTTTTTTTTGATACAGAGAGAGACAGAGCATGAGAGGGGGAGGGGCAGAGAGAGAAGGAGACACAGAATCTGAAGCAGGCTCCAGGCTCTGAGCTAGCTGTCAGCACAGAACCTGACGCGGGGCTTGAACCCACGAACGTAAGATCTGACCTGAGCCAAAGCCGGAGGCTTAACCGACTGAGCCACCCAGACGCCCCACTGTCTCTCTTTCAAAATAAATAAACATCAAAAATATAAAATTAAAAAATAAAAATACTCTCAGGTGAAGTGATAGTTTGGCACTAGTGAAACAGGCAACGGGACTGAACGTCACCTCACTTAAGACATTCATTTCATGTAGGCAATCAGTAACAATGACAGGAAATTAAGACTGGGCTGTAATTAGTGTGAAATTGCTCTCTGTGAAACTGTTGCTTATGTTGAACAATTTTTCATGTACTTATTCTCCAAATCTCTCCTCTCTGGTAGAGTGTCTATTTAAATCTTTTGTCTATTTTTAATTGGGTGGTTTGTCTTATTGAGTTGCAAGTGTTTCTTGTAAAGTTTATTGTTATATGTGTGTGCATATAAAATATTTTCTTCTAGTCTGTGGTTTGACTTTTCAGTTTAAGAGTGATTCATGAAGAACAAAATTTTAAAATGGATAAAGTTCAGTGATTCTTTTTCTTTTATGGTTCATGCTTTTTGTCTTAAAAAAAATCTTTACCGGGGCGCCTGAGTGGCTCAGTCAGTTAAGCCTCCGACTTTGGCTCAGGTCAGATCTCACGTTCGTGGGTTCGAGCCCTGCATTGGGCTCTGTGCTGACAGCTAGCTCAGGGCCTGGAGCCTGCTTCTGGTTCTGTGTCTCCCCCTTTCTCTGCCCCTCCCCATCTCATGCTCTGTCTCTCTCTGTATCAAAAATAAATAAAACATTAAAAAAATACATTAAAAAATAATCTGGATTTGGTAAAGATTTTTTATTAAAAATGTCTTGGAGCGCCTGGGTGGGTGGCTCAGTCAGTTAAGCATCCAGCTTCGGTTCAGGTCATGATCTCACGGTTCATGGGTTCGAGCCCCATGTCGGGCTCTGTGCTGACCGGTCAGAGCCTGGATCCTGCTTCAGATTCTGTGTCTGTCTGTCTCTCTATCTCTCTGACCCTCCCCTGCTTGTGCTAGCTCTCAAAAATAAATAAAAAAAATAAAAATTAAAAATGTCTTTTTGGGTTTCTTTTTGGAGTTTATTAGTTTTAGTTTTACTTAGGTCTATGGTCCATTTCAAGTTAATTTTTGTGTATGATATGAAGTAAAGGTTAAAGTTCTTTTTTCTTTTTTTCCTTTTGTAAGTGGTTAGTCAGTTCCTCCAGCACCATTTACTGAGAAGATTGTTCTTTTCCCACTGAATTGCCCTTGCACATGTGTCAAAAATCAGTTGACTGTGTGTTGGTTTCTCTCTGGACTCTTTGTTCCATTCTCTTGATTTCTTTGTCTATTCTGACCCAATATGACATTGTATTAATTATTGTAGCTTGACAATAATCCTTGAAATCAGAAAGAGTAAATCCTTTAACACTGTTACTCCTTTTCAAATGTGTTTCAGCCATATTCCGTTCTTTGCATTTCCATATCCTTCTAGGCTATAGATCAATTTGGGGAGGAACTGACATCTTAACAGTGAGAATTCTTCTGCTCTAAGAACACAGTATATTTCTCTATTTAATATGTCTTCTTTAAATTCTCTTAGTAATATTTTGTAGTTTATTATACATAGCTGGTGCACATCTTTTTCCAAATACATCCCAAATTTTCATATTCTTAAACACTGCTGCCCAAGATGTATAAAAAATTTTTATTTTCTGATTATCTGTTGACAGTATATAGAAATACTAATGATTTTTGTATATTGCTCTTATACCCCACAACTTTGTTAAGTCATTTAAAAATGTATTTCTTAGGATTTTTTACATGGATTTTTTACATTTTGTAAATGCCCTTTATTAGATAGGGGAGGTTCCTTTCTGTTTTTGGTTTGCTGCAATTTTTTTTTTTTTAATCAGGAGTGCCTTTCAGATTTTGTCAAACAAATGTTTTTTATGCATCTTTTGAAATAATCAGATAATGTCTGTTAAAACGGTGAATGATACTGATTGATTTTCAAATATTAACCTTGAATTTCTGGGATACACTCTACTTAGTAATTGTTTATAGTACTTTTTATATATTGTTAGAATCAATTTGCTACAATTTTTTTTGAGAATTTTTACATCTATATTTATGAGGGCAATTGACCTGAAATTTTCTTTTTTTGTTAATGCTTTTCTGTATTTTTCTCCAACCTCATCATTTTCTGATCTTTATACTTCCTTTTTTATTCATATGTTAGGTTCAATTGCCTCTTTTGTTCCTAGTTTCTTAAGGTGAAAACTTAGGTTCTTGATTTCAGACCGATTCTTCAGTCCTGTAAATTTCTTTCTATGTATTTATGTAGCTGAATTCCACAAACTTTAAGTTTTTTTTGAAGGTTTATTTTTGAGATAGACGCACAGAATGCGAGTGAGGGAGGGGCAGAGAGAGGGAGACAGAATCTGAAGCTGGTTCCAGGTTCCGAGGTTTTAGCACCAACCTCAACAAGGGACTTGAACCACAGACCAGGAGGTCATGACCTGAGCCGAAGTCAGATGCTTAATCAACTGAGCCATCTAAGCGCCCCAAATTCCACAAATTTTAATGATCTGTGTTTTCTTTTTACCAGGTAAGAATAATTTCTAACTTTACTTTTGATTTCTTCTTTGACTCTTGGGTTATCAAAAAGACTTACAGGCATTCATCACATTTTCTGTTGATTTCTAATTTAATGATCTTGTGATCAGAGAGTATAGTGTGTTTTAAATCTTTTTAAGTTTGTTGAGTCTTATTTTGTAACCAAAAATATGGTCTATCTTGACAAATGTTTCATATACGTTTGGAAAGAATGTGTATTCTGTTGTTTGAGGAGTTCTGTAAATATTATCTAGATCAGGTTAACCAATAGTCTTTATTCAAGTCTTTCATATCCTTATGATTTTCTGTCTACTTTTTCTCACATTTTTTATGCAAGAGGTGATGTATTCTCTATAATTGTGGATTATTTTTTTGAGCTTTATTAGATTTACTTGTGTTCTTAAGTCTGTTGTTACATGTGTAAGTATGTAGAATTCTATATCCTTTTGATAAAGTGACCGCTGTACCCTTACAAAATGACCCTGGTAGTATTTTTTGCCTTGAAGTTTAATTTGTCAGATATTAAATATAGTTACCTCCATTTTCTTTTGATTACTGTTTGCTTGTTATATTTTTTCCCATCCTTTTACTTTTTTTAAAAAAAAGAAAGTCTGTTTTCTTTCAATTAAAAAAAAAATTTATTTTTGAAAGAGAGAATGAGTGGGAGAGAGGCCCAGAGAGACACACACAGAATTGGAAGCAGGCTCCAGGCTCTGAGCTGTCAGCTCAGTGGGACTCGGATCCATGAGCCGTGAGATCATGACCTGAACTGAAGTCAGATGCTTAACTGACCACCCAGGCGCCCCTCACCCTTTTACTTTTAATCCATTTCTGTATTTGTAGTGAAAGTGGGTTTCTTGCAGGCTGTAAAGAATTTTGGCTTGCTGTGTTTCTGGTGAAAATCCTGCTGCTTTTATCTCGATTCCTTTCTACATAGTTTGTCTTTATTCTTTGGCTATATTTAAGATTTTTCTCTTTGTCCTTGGCTGTAAACAGTTACCTGTAATGGACCTTGGAGTAGGATTCATGTTTCTTATATTTGGGGCTTGTTGAGGTCTTTATGGTTTTTATCACATTTAGGAAACTTGGGACCCTCATTTTCCCATATATTTTCTGCCCACCCCCCACCCCCCTTTTTGGGACATTTTCTTTTTTGCAAGAGTTAAAGAGTGAGAGAGAGAGAGGGTGAGTGAGTAGGGGAGGAAAGAGGCAGGGGGAGAGAGAGAGAGATTCTCAAGCAGCTTTGATGTTCAGCAAAGAGCCCGATGTGGGGTTTGATTCCACAATCCTGGGATGGTGACCTGAGCCAAAATCATTAGAGCTGAACAAGCCACTCAGGAGCACCCCCCCAACACCCCCATTTTTTTCTTTAGATCAGGAAATTTCTATATAAGGTTGCCTAAGTTTTCTTCAGTGCACACTGGTGCTCTATTCAATTTTTTCCATTTTTTTTCTCTTTCATTTCAACTACTTTCTATTATTAGGTCTTCAAATTCACTCTTTACTTTTATAGTGTCTAATAATCTGCTAATTCCACCTAGCGCATTTTTTCATTGTAATAATTATATTTTTCTCTTCTGAAAAGATTGAAAAAATTGTGTGTGTCTTTACTTACCATGTTCAATCTACTTTCTACAACATATGGCATATAGTTATACTAACAGTTTTTAATGATTTTGTCCACTAATTCTATCTTTGTAATTTATGACACATTATGTTTTGCATTTTCCTCCTTTGACACATGCGTGGAATTTTATAATTGGCTCCCAGACACTATGAGTTTTATGTTGTTGGATCCTGGATATTTTTGTATTCCTATATTCCTGAGCTTTCTTCTTTTTTTTTTTTTTTATTTTTTTCAGTGGGATGCAGTTATGTTCCTTGGAAATAGATTGTTCCTTTTAAGGCTTTTAAATTTTATTAGACATGCAAAAAAGTCTCTAGTATCAGACTAACTTCCCCACTGCAGAGGCAGTAATTTTCTGAAGATTCTATCCAGTCTCCTTTCATTACAAGGTTTACCACTGTGGTTGGTGGAACACGAACTATTTTCTTCCCTTTGTGATCTCTGGGTATAGTGACACCCTGCTGCTTTTGTGTGATTATTTCTACTGTCTCAGGAGTTTGTTCACATGCATTTAATGAGCAGTATTCAGCTGAAGATTTACGGGGGACCCTGTGCCAAATGCAGAGTAGGTCCCTTCTCAGAGGTGGCACTGTGAATTCTAATCATTTGACTTCATAGGACTACCAGCTCCATCTTCTCAATGTAGGGAGACTCTTAAGCTCTACCTGGGTTTCTTCTCTCTGCGTGCCAGCATGGAAGCTCTTTCCAAACAGTAAGCCTGAACAATCAGAGGGCACCTCTCCTTTGTTTCTATTTTCTCAGGGACCACTGTCCTGAAAACCGTTGTATCATAAGTTTTAATGTTTTTAAAATTTCATGTAGGAGGATAAACCCAATACCAATGCTCCATAGTGACTAGATGGGGTGTTTCTCCATGAGGTTTTAATTTGTTTTTTTCTTATTATGGGTGGGATTGAGAATCTTGTATTATATTTAGGGTTATTTGTATTTCTTTTGCTTTCCTGTATATTTTTCTATTTCATCTTTTTCCCTCATTGGGATGTTGGTCTTTTCCTTCTTCACTTCTAGGAGCTCTTCAGCGATTATAGAAATTAGCCCCTATTGTTGTAAACCTTTTTCCAATGTCTTGTGTTTTTACTTTGCTTATGGTGTTTTTTATCTCATGTATATCACTTTCATTTCTATGTAGTCAAATTTATTAATTTTTTAAATCGTATTTAGAAGGTCCTTTCTGTGGCATATTTTTAATATCCACAAAACTATAATTCTTTGCCTGTTGAGAATGGATTTTATTTTTTGCCTATGGCATTTAAAATTATTTGGGATAAAATCTGATGAATAAGGTGGGATAACAAATTGAGTAATAACAATTTTGGTTAAATCATAAAGTCTCTATGTAGTTGAGAAATTTTTTAAAGTATAAAATGCATCCATTCTCTTCTGAATTGATTCCATAGTGGAATTTTAGAAATATGTGAGTGGATAATAATTTTAAATAATAACTTTCTTACTATAGTTCATTTTTTCCCTTTCCCCTGTTTTCCTTCCCTGTGCTTTATGGCCTTGGATAAAATATATGGCAGAACAATGATGGAAAGGTTGAAAGTTCTAGAGAGGAATAGCCACGTGGTGCCTTTCAGAAGAAAGGACATAGGCAGACTTAAAGGAAAATTCCTATGTCTTAAGCAACAGAGAACCATCTAATCCAAAGGAGCTGTCAGAAGGGGACAATGGACAGCATATGTGTGGTCTCTGTGGACAGATAATCAATCAACCCACAGTTCTCCTCTTGGATGATAGGAGACTGAGAAATTATGGCAAATTCCCAAAGCTGATTGAATAGGAGAGTGACCAAGAATGGCTGAAATGGGGTTTCTTACCAACTTGGTCATATGGAGTCTTGAAATTGAAATTTACTTTGTAGAAAATAAATGTCTTACATATTTAGATGAGATCTACCCTCTTTACAAATATTTTGCCTAACAAAAAATTTGTAGTTTTCCAAAGTAAATTACTTGAGGAGCTATATTTATTTGCCTGTCGGCTGAGGGAGGGAGAGAGGGGCCAACTGAATCAGGGTCTATCACCTAATAAATAGAGTTTTTTAACTTTAGCTTTTCCTTCTAAGTGATCTCTGAGCTTGGAAGGTAAAAAGATTACATCTTTACTAACTTCTAATTGAGATATAGATTTCCTTCCATTACAAATATGGGGAGCAAACCATAGGAGTATCAGCAATATGTAGGATTTCCTCAATAATAGAAACCACACACATTTTCATATAACAATATGGCTGATACACATATTTAACACATTGTTGATTTTCATTGTCGCTCATCACTACCCTTTTTCTGTTTGTATATTTCCAGTTATTGAATATACAGTTGTTCCTAGATTATTCATAGACACTTAAAAGTCAGCATCTTCCTAACCTGCTTAATTACCTTGATTTCTCAGTTTGACTTCTTTCTATTGTACTCTCCACTTATCTTTATAGCACCCATTAGAAACCCTGAAATTGTTTTCACATCTCCTTTTCTCTTACTCCTCAAGTCTATATCGAAATCTTTGACAAGATTCTATTTCCTCTTCTTCATTCTTATGGCCTCCCAAGTTTGGTTCCTCATCCTCTCTTGCCTGGGTCTTTACAGCAAGCTGCTCATGGAGTGTACCTGATGATCTCACTGTTTGCTCTCGGTCACTATACCTTTCTCCCAAGAAATCCACATGGCTTCCAATTTTACTAACATGTAAACTGGATCACATTATGCCTTTTTTTTTTTTAAGGTGGAACTTGAACTCATGATCCTGAGGTTAAGACTCAAGCTGAGATCAAGAGTTGGATGCTTACCAACTGAACTACTTAGGCACCCCACACAATGCCCTTCTTAATGCCTCTTGTGGATTCTGATTTCCTTAAGTATGAAGGTCAAATTCTGAACTTCCCAAATGGATCTCAACTTACCTTTCTGAAACTTCTGGTTATAAGCATCCTTATGTCTGACCATCAACCCCATCTTGCTACTCAGTCTCCAGAGCTGATTGCCGTTCCCCACTTCTCTTTGGGAACTCCTGCTCACCTCTTCACTCTCCCCTCCTTTACCTGGCTTACCCCTCCCTAGGCAGAATTAATTTTCTTCTTCCTGTCTCCCCTAACACTATGTCTATCTTTATTAGGGTTCATTTTGCAGAGCACTGTTAGTAGACTTTATTTGCTATAAATATCTCATCATACTGTAGATCCTCCTTACTACCCATCAATACGTTAATTATGGAAGTTCTTAGACTTATTGCTAGTTCTAGTTGCTTAATTCATTAATAAAGAAGCACTATTAGGGTGCCTGGGTGGCTCAGTTAAGTGTCCGACTCTTGATCTCAGCTCAGGTCTTGATCTCAGAATTATGAATTCAAGCCCTGCATGGGGCTCTGCACTGGGTGTGAAGCCTACTTTACAATGCTATTATTACTATTTCACACATATCTTTTTTTTTTAAGTTTATTTATTTTGAGGGAGAGAAAGAGAGGAAGAGAGCATGAGCAAGGAAAGGGCAGAGAGAGAGGGAGAGAAAGAATCCCAAGCAGGCTCCATACTCAGCACTGAGCCCAAAGCAGGGCTCCATCTCATGACCAGGAGATCATGATCTGAGCCAACATCAAGAGTCGGACGCTTAACCAAACTGAGCCACCCAGGTGCCCCCTATTTCACAAGTATATTTAATATTTTGATAATTTCTGTTTCAATGTAGTTGCCTTTGAATTCATATATTTTATTTGGAGCATTAACGAATCTTATTCTGACAAGTAGTCTATTAGGTTTCAACAGATAGTTAAAGGTGTTCATGGCAAGAAATAGGTCCAGAGTTTCTGTTTTAGTTAAACTTTGTATAATTCCTGAAGTGACCTCTAGAAGAGACGAGACAGCAACTCCTCCTCAGCTGGAAGATGTGAGAATGTAACTTAACTCTGAGAGAATCTGGCCTTCTACACTCATTTTAGGCCCAATAAACTGCAGTAGCCCAGCAGTTTATCGGTCTGACTTGACAGCTTCCACCAGAAGTGCTTACTGGGTTTGGGGGCCTGAAACTTTTCTGCAGGGCTTAGCTGATGACAGATTTGCCTCTACTTTACTTATCAGCTGGTGCCGAGATGACTTTCCACATCAGTGAAATAGCTTTAAATCTGATATTCTGGGCTTGGAGCCTCCTCACATTTAATCAGCACCCATTCCGTCCTCTGTCTTTGAATTCATTGTATTCAGGGCACAGGTCCTGTACCTCTCATTTGCCTCTAAGTCTGCCGCTGCCCTCCCAATACTCCTCCTTCTCTGTCCACATTCCCTCCAGCTGTGCAGGTGATAATGCCAGGAGACTGGAGGAATCCGGCATCCAAGCCTTGCAGACTCCTGCTGAGACAAGCTATCAGCTTTTACCATTTGACAGAGAGAGGATGGAAACAAAATCAGGTCAGGAGCAAAGGCCAAGCTGAGTTGAAGTCTCTGATCTTGTCATTTTCTGGATACAAAACTCTCTGACACAACTTTTTCTAGCATCAACCTGCAGACAAAACGTTTCAGTCTCTGTTACCTAAGAACATGTTACTGCATGAGACTCTGTTGTCTGTTTTTAACTATAGTAATGATAGCTAACATTTTACAGTTTATAATTTTATTTATTCTTGGAGCAGTTATCCACATCAAGTTTTTCTTGCTCCCATTTTCTGAATGAGATATCTGAGCTCAGACAGGTTTAACACTGAGTACAGAGCTAGACCAGGGAGCTAACCTAGGTCTACTGCCTCCACTGCCCTGTACTTCCTGCTACAGGAAGATGTAAGTGTGTGAATCCCGATAAGATACCTCAGATTTGTGGCCTGTTGGCTCTTTGAATTCTGCACATAGGTTTTGTTTTTTTCAAACAATGTATAAAATAACTCATGAGTTTCCAACATTTGGAAATTTGCAAATTTCAGGAGTGCCTGAGTGGCTCTGTCAGTTGAGCATCTGACTTCAACTCAGATTGTGATCTCATGGGTCACGAGTTCAAGCCCCACATTGAGCTCACTGCTGTCAGCACACAGCCCCCTTTGGATCATCTGTCCCCCTCTCTCTGCCCCTCCCCCACTCATGCTCTCTCTGTCAAATAAACATTAAAAAAAGAAATTTGCAAATTTCACGTCAAAATTCAGACTTCTGACATTTCTCCCCTTTGGACGAAGAGGTCTGGCTATCTAGGGCATGCGTTACTGCCAGGCAACAATTCTCTAGGGTTGAGTACTGTACTTTTCCTAAATGGAGTGTAAATTTTCCAGATTGTTGCTCTTTCCACCATCCCCTATTCTTCCCCAGCATTAAGACTGAGTGTCAGTTGTCATTTATTATTCCCTTTGTCCTGTTTTTCTTATAGTGGAATTAAAAGAGGAAAGGGAAACAATTTTTAAATTCACTTCTATCTCAAAAGTGGGAAAGTGAAATATGGACCTAGAAAACTTTATTTTTAAACTGATTTGCCTGGGTCCCCATAGGAATTTGAGTTTGTGATTCAAATCTCGATGCCCATGATAAACATTTGGGAAGCTTTTTAAAAATCCGTGAGTCTGGGCTACACCACAGCTGCCTTGAGTCAGAATCTTCAGAAATCGCCCCCAGGCATCTGTCATTTTTAGAATTCTCCGGATTATTCTGACCGGGAAATCACTGATATCACTGTTGATACTTCTTTGAGGTGCCGCCTTACGGAATGCAGACTTCACGTTCCCTTAATGCTCCTGCAGTCAGGTGGAAAAGGTCCATGTGGAGTTTGTCATAAATGCGATATCAGTTGATTCACCAATTTGGCCATAGCATTTTGGTTTTTTCCTGGAGCAACAAAAGGACATCAGGAGACCGTATCCATGTTGATTCCCACCACCCCTGGGCTAACTCACAGAACCGTTTCCTGATTCACACTGAAAGGGACCTAGAAAGCATTCACTATTTTTGAGAAGTCACTTTCTCTCTCGGATTCCAGCTTCTTCATCTGAAGAACCAAAATGTATGAAGAGCTAGAGACAAAATCAGGGCTTGAACATCAGGTTCCTGGGTCCTAGACCTCATTCTTCCACTATGGACTTAATTTCATAGAACTGGCTTTCTTTTTTTTTTCCCCCCTGAAAAAAATATTTTAAAACAAGATCATGATGGCCTATATTGGGATTATATTTCCTTTTTGTCCCAAGGCAAAAATGAAAAAATTTGGAGTTTCTTGTGATTTATTTGCTATTACTTATATCACTTACATCAATTATAATGTTGAATACCTTGTCATCTGGGTCAACTAAGGGAATCATGGGTAAGTTTTCTGTCATCATTTTTGGGATGATAATAATGGTAGTTGTAGTAGATACTCTTTATCGAGCAATAATTCTTTGTCAGGGACTCTCCTATTCATTTACTACGTGTTACTTAACCTTTACAACAACACTCTATAGTAGGTACTTACTTCCATGTCTTTCATATGAGTAATTGAGGCTCTGAGAATTCACTTTGGTTATTCATTCAGCTCTTTACTGAGCAGCAGTCACCTGTCCAGTCACAGAGTATGTAAGCAGTAGATCTGGGATCTTATGATTCCCAGCCCCATGCTTCTCACCAAATCTGTGAAGCTTTTCTGTTTTCCAGAGCCTCCTCCCACTTCTCCCTTGAGCTCCAGATCGGCTCTCATTCTGCCATTTGTTTCTATTAAATTTCCTTTCTTCATATTCATATCTGTATTTTATTGAATACATATCTTGTCCAGGTCAGGGTGCCTGAGGCTGGAACCAGTGAGTGGAGTGGGGTTCGTGGGAGCTGAATAAAGCTGGAGGGAGCTAGCTCTGGATGTGGAGGCACACCATGATGCCAGGCTTTACCTCTTGTGGACAGATGAGGTGGGACCATTGTGGTCTAGCAGGTCACTAGTCATGAAACACTTCCACTTGATTTGGAAATAAACTACACTGAGTAAACAAAGGTGGGAAATACTTTATAATTAATAATCGTGACTCATTTCAACTTGAAGTTACTTTTCAAAGCATGTCTGCATATATGATTTCATTTCATGCTCAAGTAAATGTGTAGTATAAGTAAAGATTCTGTACTTAGAGTAGGTTGGGGGTTGTTACCTGCTGTCAGCCATGCTTCCCTTAGCCTCCCAACAGCCCTGTCCTCTCCAGGTAAAGCATTGTGCACAAATCACAGATGATAGCGCACATACTGAAAATCAGTTTGGCAGAATATTTACGTCATGCATGTGTCATAATGGTAAGGGCTCTGGGAAGGAACAAGGATGTGTTTGAAAGTAAACTTTGGTCTGGACCCAGTACTGAGATTGTGGGAAACATTGTCAAACACATGTAAAAGTTGGGGAGAAGAAATTGAGGGTGGTGTTAGAAAACAAGATAGGTAGCTCAAAAAGGAATTTAGTTGTATACCAAAGGGAGCAGAGTTGAAACATAATTGCCGTAGATTATACTTTACAATAGGATCCTTTGGGGAAAGCTGCATATAATATCACTTCTGTGTGAGGATAAACCTATATCATCTTAATGGATTTTTGAAAGAATACCAAAATTTAAAAGTAACAGGGCTGTGCTTCTATCAAGAAGTAATTCTCCTCACAAGCCATTTTTCATTTTAATGTGCCGTACAGTAGCTTGCTCATCACTCTTACCTTTGTTTTTTCTTTCTCATGATGATCCTAAGTATATTTTTCCAAAAGACAACCATTGACAACCCCAAAGCCATTGTTCTGAGTTCTTACTCCTGTGAGTGTTTCAGGTAATACTGTTCTTCAGATTTGAGGTCATCTTTCTTATCCTTTCATTTACTTTCCTGGCTGCCAAGAGCCCCCCATTTATCTTTCTCCTTTCTCTTCTGTCAGGCCATTCTGAGTGGTAATTTTTCATTCCATAGATTTCCTTATCCCAGTGGTCCATTCATTTTCTTCAGGCTCCTTTTCTTTCCTCCTCTATGTCCCATTTATGACACCTCTTTCTCCAGTGGAGTTTTGAAGCATTCAAGAGTTGACAGCTGAAGATGGTGATTGGACCAGAATGGGAAGATGAGTTTATTTAATAACTATTATAGGGTTTCATATCAGTCAGAGTTCTTGGTTGCAAATTTTGGAAACAACTCAAGTTAGCTTAAGGGAAAAGGAGTTTATTGAGTCACTTATCAGAAAAAGATGTTGGGGTAAAGCAGCATGCAAGGAATTTCTGTAGGAACCAGGACCTCACAAACTAGAACCAGAATTGAATACCACTGGGTTGATGCTTCCTCTGTCTTTAGCTGTTTTTTTCTGATTAGTTTCATTCTGCAGAATAATTTTCCTGTGTGCTGGGAAATAGGGCTACTGACTTTAGCTCCAGATTACTATCTTCCAGCAGAAAAAGGCTTTCATGCCTCCTGTTGCCAACCAACCCCTAATGTTTCTGTTACTACCAAGGAAGGCATCTGATTCATTCCATTAGTCATGTGTTCATTTCTGGACCAGCCTCTGAGTTGTATCGACCACTCACATACCTTGTTTGTACTTCTCAATGATTTCCTTCTTAACTTCCAGTGTAATCATCTCCTTCTTATTGCTTTTATTTTCAACCTTTTTCTGCATGGGGGCCATTCTATACATCTGCATGGATGTTGACTACAGTACAGTATTAATAAGCTCTTGTCACATACTGTATGTAATGTAACTGCCAATAAGGCAGCAGAGGAAAGCGTCAATATCTGCAGGCTGCTTGACCGAGAATGAAGCAAAGTATTCCTACACTTACTCTTGTATGGAAAAGCAAAGAACTGTCCATAGATGCTTTGAAGTGACAAAAAATACACTACTGCTAGTTGTGGGCACCTTCCAACATTCTGAAAAAATTCTGATTTCTGCCAAACCACTGCAGCCTAAGACTGAGTATCCAAGCATGGAAGATGATCACCCATAGTCCTACAGCTAGAGAGAGAAAGAGAGAAAGAGGGAACCATTAGCTCTTTTGTGATCATATGACATTTGGCTTGACATACTCACATTGCAAGTCATCACTCGTTTGTCAAGTTGAAATTTATAGACATGTTTGCTCATCTTGTGGAACATTTGAAGAACAAGTAACTTGCAATCCAAGAATTTAGAGAAATATGTTTTTCTGAAAAATTACACAAGAAATCTCTTCCACTTGTGTTAACCTTGTAATGAAAAACTTACTTTGAGGAGAATAATAGTATGGGTACTCTGAACTCATTGTTTTTAAGTAACCCTATGTTCTTTTAAAAATGTCTGCTATGGGGGTGCCTGAGGGGCTCAGTCAGTTAAGTACTCAACTTTAGCTCCCTAGCTCAGGTCATGAACTCATGGTTCATGGGACTGAACCTCACATTAGGGGATTCTCCCTCTCCCTCTTTCTCTGCTGCTCCCCTACTTGCACATTCATATTCTCTCTCTTCCCCCCTCCCTCCATCTTGCACTCTCAAAATAAATAAACCTAAAAAATATACCCTCTATAATCACCCTCCCTGAATCCACACTGGTTGAGTAGTCCCCTTCCTCACTGACTCTGGACTTACCAATTTGACTTGCTTTGGCCCATGAGACAATAATAAACATGATGCAAAGAAGAATCTTGAAATGTGTGCATGCACTGGGGCTTGCCCTCACTTTCCGCACTCTGGGGCCCTATCAAGCCTTGGTTAGCCTGATAGATAATGAGTAGCACATGGCCTAGTTCTATCCATTGTCTCCACCGATAGCCAGCAGAATATCAAATGAGTCCATCAACCAGCAGCTGACTACGAAAACATGAGCAAGTAAAGATGACAATACCTGGAAGAGATATTAGCCATCCCAACTGATTCAAGCCCAAATTTCTGACCCACAGAATTGTGAATAAATAAATGTAATAATGTAAATAAATGGTTGTTGTCTTAAGCCATTAGATTTTGTGTTGTTTGTTACACAGCAAAAAAAAAAAAAAAAAACTGATAACAAACACTACCTGCTGTGTTTTGGGGTCCATCCTGACTTGGGAGGCTTTTATAGCTCTTCAGTACTGGTTATTCTGGATTCCTCACTGGGTGTTTCATTAATTTCCTCTCTACTGTAGCATGGGAGTTTACATATTATTCCTGATAACCTCTTTGATATGCCCCCTAGTTACTGAATTTGTCTTTAACCCATTTCTCCTCCTACCCCAGGATCAAGAAAAAAAAAATGTACTTATGGTACTTTTCTCTTAGGAGGAAGCCTATAATGAGAAGCAGAGACTTCTGGCCACTGTTTTAGTTCTTTAAGACAAAGTTGACCTGAGTAGGGCACACATTTAGAATTTTTTTCAGTGAGGAAAAATGTTTGCAACTAAGGTTCATATTTATGAAGTATCTGCTTGATGAGGCTAATTTTGTTTTTGAATTTTGTTTAATTTTGTTTTGGTTAATAGTAAGACAATCAATGATCTAAGGATGGAACCATTTATCAGGTGAAGACAGATGAGAGACTAGGGAGATAGGAGAAGAATGGGAGTGTGGAGTCACAGTAGCCAAGGGGATTCAGAACTTTGAAAAGAAGGGAGCTTCAAAAGAGCATCCCACCCAAAAAAGAAATAAATGAGATTGGGACTAAAATAACCATTGGATTTGGCAATTATAAAAATGCTGAACTTATGTTTATGGTGAGTGATGTCCACAGTGTAAGAAGAGGTGAAAGACTCAGTCATGAACACTCCCTGCTTCCCAAAGGGACAGTGCTCTCAAAAACCTCAAAATTGGGAATTTCAAATGAAGTTGTTCTTTGAGAATTTGCAATCAGCACCAAAAAAAGATGCAATATGACTCTATAGAAGAGGCAAAATAGTTCCTACACCAAAGCAAACTTTGGCTAATACCTAGTAGTGACAACAATATATTTGAACAAAAGCATACATCCATTTGTCAGGAGAATTATTTAATTAGCCATGGAGGTGAGGAAAGCTAACTTTGGCAGTAGACAATCCATGGCCACACAGTCTATAATACTCTGGTCCCAATGACAGGTATATCTCTTTTAAAATGATGTCATTAAAATATTTGGCTCATCAGATATCCTCTTTTGCTCAACTCTGTACTCAAGCAACTTTCTGAACATAGTTCAGCAGGATATGTCTCTTGTAGAATAATCATTCAAGATAAATACCAAATATCTACTGTGCTTCAAGATTATTTGCTTTAGCATTAGAGATACAGAGACAAATTAATAAAGCGAATTCTAGTTCTTATGACGCTTACATTTACTGTAGTGGAGACACACACATACACACTACATAGTATTTCAATTGTGGATGAGTGCCATGAAAAAAATTAAAGCAGAGAAGGGGCATCAGAAGTACTGGAGGTATTTCAAGTTTTGGTTGGGTGATCAGGCAAAGCCTCTTTGAAAAGGTCACAATTTAGTAAAGACTTGGAGAAAGTGTGCAGTATAATATTCCTGAGGTGTGAGGGGCCTGGCTTGTTCCAGGCATAACAAGGATGCCAGAGAGACTAGAGCAGAGTGAGTGAGGGGAAGGAAGTAGGAAATGTGATCAGAGAGGTAATGGGAGACAATGAAATTGCATGGGACCTGATAGACTATTACAATGAGTACTGTTTCTTTGAGTGAGATGGGAAGCCATTGGAAGGTTTTGAACAAGAGTGATGTGATATGAGAAAGGTTTTAACATGATCGCTGTGACTTCTGTGTTGGGAAGAGTTTGAGGGAGGGAGTAGGCCAAGGTGAAAGGGAAACTATTTGGGAAGCTATTGGAGTGATCCAGGGAAGGAAATGATGGTGACTTGGACTTGGATAGTAGCAATATGTGTGATCTCACACACACACACACACACACACACACACACACACACACACACGGTTGAATTCTGGCTCTATTTGAAGACAGAAGAGTGGGATTTGTTGGAAGGTAGGAAGTATGAGAGAAATTGAGGAGTCAAGGGTATCTAAGGATGTCTAAGGCTGTGGGTTAATGATGGTGTCCTATTAACTATGATGGTGAAATTGCAGGAGGAGCTTGTTCGTTGGTGAAGATCAGGAGATCAGCTTTGGACATGTTCATTTTGAGACATCTAATAGATATCCCAGTGGAAATGTTGAACAGACAACCAAGAGTTAAAGATTAAAGTCAGAGCTGGAGATGTGAGGTTGAGTGTCATCAGCATGTGGATGCAATTTAAAGTGAGGAGACTGAAAGAAATTACCAGGGAAATGTGCAGAAGGAAAAGAGAAATTCATGGAGCTGAGCCTTGGGGGATTCCATGTTAAGGATGGGGAGGTGAAGAGGAATCAATAAAGGAATCTGAATGAGGAATCTAGTGAGGTAGGAAAAACCAACACACAGCCAAGAGAGTGAGAGTGAGATATCCCAGAAGCTAGGTCAAGAATCTGTTTCAAGGATGAATGAGTGATCAATCATGTCAACTGTGAATATACATTAATTAATTAAGACAGAAAAATCATTGTGACAGTCCTATTTCTTATTATCAATTGACAAGTTAGATTTCTGGCTTAAGTGTTCTGTGGGTTGAATACTCCCAAGTTGGACCTAGAGCAATGAATCTGTATCAGGTTTGCTGACCAAATTGGGTAAGCCTGAGGGCCAGGCCTTCAATTATGTTAAATTCATGTCACATTGTGAGGCTATTAGGCAATCCCTCTGCTTGTACTCTGATTTTCATGAAATTTCAGCTTTGTCACATGCAGGGTCTGCTTGGAAATTCAGTCTTCACATCTGCCTCTAACCAGCCTTCCCTGTCAGAGCTAATCTATTAGCTGCTTTTGAAAGACATTCCATATGGGCTGGGTCTTTCATGGATAGGTGTTTGGAGTCAATCCTACACACATGGTAAATGATGCAATAGAAACTATGGCCCTTACCACAGTCAGATTTGAATTTGTATAGTAGAAAAACTTGCCTGCGTATCAGGAATTTTGATTTTAGTTTTAACTCAATTACTTGACTAGATCTATTACTTAGGGTTAAGTTACGAAACTTCTTAGGGTTTCACTGTATTATCAACATAGGCTAGATTATGCAGCAGTAATAAATTAACACTCAAATCTCAGTGGCTTAACACAACAATGGCATATTTCTTACTCTTGGTACATATATATCCCAAGGCTATGAGAAGGCTCTGCTCCCCATAGTCACTCACAGGACCATCCTGATGGAGGTTCGAACAACCATAGTTTCTGTGGCACTCCTACCCTCCTTAATGATCTGAGCTCAGAGGAAGAGAAGGAAATGGGGTGGAGTGCATATGGGCTCTTCATGGGCTCAATTCTGAAAAATTGTTTCACTTCTGCACAGAGTCCATTGGCCAGAACATGTTAGTTACATGGTCTCACTTAACTACAGCTGAGCTTTGAAATGTTGAACAAATGAAATCTTCACTGACCATTACAGTCTAGACCATACTCAGTTTCCACATCTGCTGATGAAGTAATAATATAATTTACCTTCTAGAGATGTTGAAAGGAATAAATGAGATAATGCATATGATATGCTTAATGTAGAGCCTGGCCTGTAAACAACATTCTACAAATTGTAGCCATGATAAATAAATTACTATCATTAAGTAAACAATACATTGTATTATCATTATTACTTTTAACTTTGTGATTCTCCTAAGAGCAAAAGTAACTGTGCCTAAGCTATTAATCATTTGTCACCTTTGGGCCATTACGAAGACATTCTGCCCTGAACTTTGGCTCAGGATCAACAAAGGATTCTAGGAAAACTGAGTGTTCATGTGACTGCTCTTGACACACTATTGCCAAGGACCTCCCCCTTCTGCTAATACTCTTCACCATGAATGCCTCGATCAGAAACTCAGGGAAAAGTCTGAAGACTTTGGAGTCCTCTGGCTCTTTCACATCCTAAATGATTTTCCAGGGCTTAGTGTTCTTATGTATCCAAATTCTCAGAGACATGGAAGGCATGATGTGGCAATTAAGTTTTTTTCTGGCTGTGAAGCTCATAAATGAACAGCTGGAACCAGAAGAACTTATAAAAATGGTGCTACTCCATAACCAAACTTGTTATTGTCTGGAAATGTTTTTCAGCTTTCTACTCTCTGGTTTGTTGAGGTATAAAGATCCCATATAACTGATTAAAGGATGAAAGAACAAAAGGTTATTGAAAGGCTGTATTTGTTGGTAAACATAGGAAGACTATGGTGAAGGAAGGAGAAATTCTAGGTGGCTTTTGAGCTTAGAACCTGTAGAAAGTCCAGCAAAATTGCTTTGTAGCTTGAGAATTAGTCCTGTTCTGTGCCTGATACCTTGCCTTTTCTTCCTTTGGTTCAAGCTTCCAAATCAACCCTACCACTTTGTATCTCCTTGTCTTTGCCTGTACTAGGCTTTCCTTCTGGAGCAACTTTCCCTCTTCTCTGTAGTTTACCTGTGGAAGAAAATCCCACTCATTCTTCAAAGTCTGGTTCAAATGCTACTCACTGCTTCCTTGAAATTTGAAGGGATAATTTCTAGGAGTATGTCTCTATATGCTACTAGCACCTAGCATAATTTCTAGTGTTCAATAAATATTTATCAAATTGAAAATACCCCTCTTCCTTACTTTTAGCTTTTAGGGTATATTTATGGAAACCATTGACTGTGACAAAGTTTCAAAAAGATTGTGGAAAAGTTGTTTCTGCCCCCAGAGTCTCATCCAGAAAATCTTGAGTGCTGAAATTCCTCAAACTTTTTAAGTTCATAAAACTTGGAGTAGTTACCCCAGAAAATCAACCTTAGCTATGTGGTATCCTCCTACATACTAAAATTGACTTTCAGATTAAAGGCTAACATTGTTTTCATTTAATGTGATATCTCTTCTTCCTGAGGAATCTGTTATTGTTTATATTTGTGGAATTTTCTAGATTGCAGTGTGTATACACATACATGACCTCATTTAGTGTTCCTCATGATGAGTGAAGTAGGGGAGCTCTCATAGACAATGTCTTTAACAGAGCAAATATGGCATTTTCCATTATTTCAACAGAGTCCATCTAATCACATTTGAGATGGCTTGGGAAAGAAATTCAAGATTTATCAGCTTTCAAACAGCATGAAGAAAGTGATAGTTCTGTTTCCTGGAAAGCAAAGTTTGACACCAAAAATTATTATGGGGATTTAGAATCTCAAGTCAAGTGTTCTTCTGTATTTTACCACTCATTTAAACTCTGAAGAGCTCTTCTTCAAATGTGTCAATGTATTAGCTGAATCTGGGGCCTTTGGCTAATTGTTCCAATCCAACCACCTCTATTAGGTGGGCTCTGAATAACTTTACAAGGACAAATCCTAACAGGGCCTCTAGCCTGCTGCCTTGGGGCTGCTTTAAAGTAGGTGAGGCCAGAGAACTTGCCTATGATCCCAGAAGAGATGGATAGTCAATGTCCCATGGAACAAATATCTGTCAACTGAAAGATGGAAACTGGCAGATAAATTATTCTCCCTTCCTTGTGTTTTAAGTCAAGTTAATGAGACATTAAAAACCATAAGAATTCATCTTCTACTCTTAAGACCAATATCTACAGACACTGGCTTGAGTTATTTTCATCCTCTATCACTGGCGACTCTGAATCCAACAAAAATTTAACACATCCCAACTCTTAGTTATTCACTGGGCTAAGGAGTTCTGAAATCACAGACAAGTCCTCTAAAAGTTGATAGTCAAGTAGTCAAAAGAAGGATAAATGAGCTGGTAAATTGTAGTATATTGTGTAAGTTTCCCAAAAGAGGTATAAATAAAATATCATGGAAACAGAAGGGGAACAATTTCTTTGGGCAAATCAAAGGTGGGTTTATTTCTTTAGAGAAATCATCCTGATTCTCTTGCACCCACCAGAAAAGTAGCTCTTGTCTATTTTGGTCATGTCCATCTACCTGGCAGTTGAAGTCCAACCTTCCTCAGGGTAAAGAACCCACATATTTCTGGCCTAACAGCTAATTGAAATACAGCCGCTACAATGGGCCAGTCAGTATCCTATGTGCTCTGCTTGTTTTGTGTTATTTAGTAACACAAGACTTTGCACTTTCTGCAAGAGGGAACCAAGACTTGAAGAGGTTAAGATCTTAATCATGGTTCCCAGTTAGAGGCAGAGCTGACACTGAACCCACTTTCCCGTATTCAAATCCCATTCCTTTAACAACTAGGTCAAATTCACTTGATATGGAAAATCCATTGGTGTTTCTATTATTGTTGATAAGATTATTATCCATCTGTTGGTCCTCCCCCATTTTCCTAGCATGGAGGATCTTTAAGCAGCTGGAATAAATAGAATGGGACATGAAAACAGCTTTGGCCAGATGCTCTGTGGAAATAACACTATACCAGTTTGCTCAATTGGAGAGCTTCATTCTGTCCTTGAATTGTATGAGAGTTTTCTGCTGAACAGCTGTTGGGCAACTGAGAATTAATTCATCCTAGAGCATAAATAATAGCTGGTCATGGAGGGTTCTTCCTTCCGCCATTTGGGGCTCCAGATGCTGGCCAAGTGTTCGAAGAGGCAACTCCAAGGAGAAGGCTAAATTGTGGTCTCTGAAAATGTCATTTGGGAATTGCCTGCCTCAGAACCACAGGAATGCTGGTTTAAAAGGCAGATTCTTGGGCCAAATTTCAAGCCTACAGATTCACAGTCTCCCACAAAACTCTAACATTCATAACATTTGAGAATCACTGATGTTTTGGGGATTTGAGGGGATGAGACTTTTGTCTAGATTTAAATTTTTCTAGACTTGCTTCTAAGAAGAGATTTCCATCAGGTTATGTGCTTATACAATGCCTATACAACAGCTATCACACAAGGTACTAGCAGAGCTTAGTCTGAAGCATAAAGTCAAGTAAAAATTCTCCCTGTGCACCTAGAGAATCAAAGCTTTGTCAAAAATTAAGACCGTGTTCTTTAAAGAGGAAGCAGCCAGCCCTGTGGTCTTCGAAACAGTGACTCAGAAAAAGGCCCAGGGAGACTAACTTGACTGGTCCAAAATTGCTTGCATTATAGCCTTCACATTTAACTCAACAGAATCCACAAACCTGAGGCAAATGAGCTAGATCTGTCTGCAGATGTGTGGCCAGTAGGATATTGAAAACAATTCTGAATCCTATATTGCATTTAAAAATCACTAGTATCCACATAAGAATAGAGATTCCTGATCTTTCTTGATAAACCCCAGGGTGTGCCATGCCAGATCTTCTTTTCCGAATCAGCAGTTGGTGGGATTTTAGCAGATGCTGTCCTCCCATCCCTCCTCCAGTCTGCTACTGTTCCTCCTCACCCTCTATTGCTGTACACTTGGCCATTTCATTCATTTCCACTACCTGCCTAGCTGCATGACAGAGCACAGCTGGGAGAAAAGCAGGTGAAATACAGAGCTGGTAACAGATGCTTCTGGGAGCATGTTCTTGACATAAGAACCACCTGTCTTCTCCTCATTTTAAAAGTTGCTATGTTGACTTGCTGGTTGATTATAATGTCAGAATGTTTAAAGGAAACAGCATGAAACCAAGACTATAGGGCAAGAAAAGTATTCAAAAGGGGCTCCTTGTTTTCAAAGTGGCCCATTCATACCCTACAGTCATGGGGGCCCAAGGCCACATTGGGGGTTCATGTACAGGGTTTGCTTCCTACTTTTATGGAATATGGCTACCTGTATATGTCCCTTGGCTTCCAAATTTTATGAGAGAAATTTTAAAAAATGACTTTTATAGGAGAGACTGAAGGGACTTATAGAAATTGCTTGTAGTGATATAATGTAAAAATAATGATAAAAGGAAAAATGTATAAAAGGATATAGTTACATACTTACTGATACTTTCTTGGTACCATCTGTTGGCCTGGCTTGATGCCTCTTGTATCCATAGAGTATTTAACCCTCACAAACTCCGAAGGTGTTAGTAGGTATTGCTATCCAACTTTATAGATAAGGAAACTGGGGTTCAGAGATGGGAAGAGGTTTGCCCAGGGCATACTAGTGACAGAACTGGGCTTTACACCCAGATGGACCTGACTATGAAGTCAGTGATCTTTCTACCAGAGGATCTAATTTGATATCCTCTCATTTTGTTGTGTGTTGTTATGAGACATAATATTAAGATAGGGGAGCTGGATAATGTTACTTAGTGAATTGTATTATATTAACCAGTAGGTTACACCACTGTGGAATTTTACCAGGTGCAATATTTCTGAATGGTATGTTGAGTTAGGACTCATCTGTTTTTGAGTTAGGACTCTCACAGACAACTATTTGAGCACCCTTTCTGACTTCTAAGAATTTGTGATTATTTCCAATTACTTAGCACTACACAGTTGAGTTATCTGGAAGAAGATCCTTAAAAGATGTCTTAAAACCAGGATTCTTTTCGAAGATGGTAGAAAAGTAATGCAATTAATTGTAATAAACGTTCATTTCATTTATCCCTCCACTCCCAGCCTCGAGATATAATTGAAGAATAATAATGTGTAAGTTTCAGTTGCACATATGTGATTTGATACTTACGTATTGCAAAATGATTGCCACAATAGGATAAGCTAACACCTCCATCTCATCACATAATTACCATTTCTCTTTTATAGTGAGTACATTTAAGATCTGTACTCTTAGCAATTTTCAAGTGTATAATTCAGTACCATGAACTACAATAATTATGCTTTACATTAGAGCCTCAGAACTTGTTCATCTTATAACTGGAAGTTTTTACTCTTTGACCAACATCTCCCCACTCCCACCATCCCCCAGCCACTGGTAATCAGTACGTTACTCTCTATTTCTATGAGTTTAGTTTTTTAGATTCTACATATAAGTGATATCATACATTATTTGTTTTTATCTGATTTATCTTACTTAACATTACCCATTGAAGGTCTTTCCATATTTATCACAAATGCAGGCTTTCTTTCTTCTTCATGATTAAATAATATTCCAGTGTGTGTGTAGTGTGAAGGTGGGAGAGGAAGGGGAGGAGAGAAAAAAAGAGATGATATTTTCCTTATTCATTCATTGGTGGACACATAGGTTGTTTCCATATTTTGTCTATTGGCATACTACTACTCCATATTGTATTATTTGTGAATACTACAATAAACATGAGTGTACATCTATCCCTTCGTTTTCATTTCCTTTGAATATATGCCAAGCAGTGGGATTGACAGATCATCTGGTAGTTCTATTTTTAGTTTATTGAGGAAACTCCATACCATTTTCCATAATAGCTCTACCAATTTACACTCCCATCAACAGTGCACTAGAGTTCCCTTTCCTCCACATCCTCACCACACTTGTTACCTGGTGTCTTTTTGATAATAGCCATTGTAACAGGTATGCGGTGAAATCTCATTGTGGTTTTAATCTGCATTTCCCTGGTAAATAGAGATGCTGAGTACCTATTTATGTACTCATTGGCCTCTGGATGTCGTCTTTGAGAAAATGTCTATTCAGTTTTTCTGTTCATTTTTTAACTGGATTATTTGTTTTGCTATTGAGTTGTATGACTTGTCTATATATTTTGGATACTAACCCCTTATCAGATATATGATTTGCAAGTATTTTCTACCATTCTTTATTCTGCCTTTTCATTTTGTTGGTTTCCTTTGTTGCACAAAAAATTTTTAGTTTGATGTAGTTGTTTACCCATTGTTAACCTTTGCTTTTGGTGTCAAATTCAAAAAGTCATAGCCAAGACTGAAGTCAAGGAACTTATTCCTTATGTTTTCTTCTAGAAGTTTTATGGTTTCAGGCCTTAAATTCAAGTCTTTGGAGTTGATCCAATTTTAGTTTATTTATGTGTATGGTATAAGATAGGGATCTATTTTCATTCCTTTGCATGTGGCTTCCCAGTTATCCAATAACCATTTATTGAAGAGACTATTCTTTTCCCATTATATGTTCTTGGCTCCTAGATTGTAAATTAATTGACCATATACAGGTAGATTTATTTCTGGGCTCTCTTCTGTTTCATGTGTTTGTTTATATGCTAGTACCATATTGTTCTAATTACTATAGCTTTGTTAATATAGTTTGAAATCAGAAAGCATGATGCCTCTAGCACATTTTGATTGGTGAATTCAATCCATTTACATTTAAAGTTAGTAGTTATGTAAGAACCTACCAATGCCATGCTGTTAACGGTTTATTTGCTATGTTGTATTTTCATTGTTTATTATTCCTTTTGTTTATGTCTACCTCTGTGAATGGATGATTTTCCATGGTGATATGCTTTGTTTCCCCTTTATTTTTTCTCCTTTTACTGTAGGCTTGTAGCTCATAGTTACCATAAACTTATATAAGACCCATCTTACATGGGTAAAACAGTCCATTTTAAGCAGATAACAATTTAATTTCAAACATCTACAAAAGCTTCACTATTGGGGCACCTGGGTGGCTCAGTCAGTTAAGCTTCCGACTTCAGCTCAGGTCAGATCTCACGTTCATGGGTTCGAGCCTTGCGTCAGGCTCTGTGCTGACAGCTAGCTCAGAGCCTGGAGCCTGCTTCTGGTTCTGTGTCTTCTTCTCTCTCTGCCCCTCCCCCTCTCGTGTACTGTCTCTCTCTGTATCAAAAATAAATAAAACATTAAAAAAATTTAAAAAAAACAAAAGAAACCAAAAGCATCACTATTTTACTTCCCCCTTCGCATTTTTGATATTAGTTTTATCTTTCTATACTGTATATTCATTAACAAGTTTAGTTATAACTTATATATGCCTTCCCTATGACTCTTATACTATAGTTAAGTGGTTAATACACTATCCTATTATGAAATGGTAGATTTTGGAGTTTGTATATTTACGTTTCCCAGTATGCTGTATGCTTTCATATGTGTTTATGTTACTGTTTAGTCTTTTCATTTCAGCTTGAAGAACTTATTTCAGCATCTCTTACAAGGCAGGTTTTGTGGTGATGAACTTCCTCAGATTTTATTTTGTCTAAGAAAATATTCATATCTGAAGGATAACATTGCTGGATAAAGTATTCTTGGCTGGAAACTTTTATTCTCAACACTGAAATTTTCATACTGTCTCCTCACCTAGGGTTTTTCCTGATTGATCTGCTGATAGGATATTATTTTTTTTCCTTGGCTGTTCATTTTTGGATTCTTTATCTTTGATTTTTTTACAGATTCATTATATTATGTCTTAAAGTCTTTTTACATTGAGATAAAAGCATGCCAGTAGCCTTGTAAACTTGGTTGTGCAGCTCTCTCCCCAGATTCAGAAAGTCCCCAACTACTATTATTATTTTTTTGTTGTTGTTGAGGTATCATTAGCCTCTAACTTTATATTAGTTTTAGGTGTACAACATAATGATTCAACTATATATATTACAAAATGATCACCACAATAAGACTAGTTAGCATCTGTTACTATACATAGTCAAAAATTTTTTCTTGTGATAACTTTTAAGATCTAATCTCTTAGCAACTTTCAAATATTTAATATAGTATTCCTTTTTACTTTTTACTGATTTATACTTTTTTATTATAGTTTTTTGTCAAGTTGGTTTCCACATAACACCCAGTGCTCATCACAAGTGCCTTCATCTTTGCCCATCACCCATTTTCCCTCTCCCCCACCCCCTATCCACCCTCAGTTTGTTCTCAGTTTTTAAGAGTCTCTTATGGTTTGCCTCCCTCCCTCTCCTTAACTATTTTTTCCCCTTCTCCTCCCCTATGGTCCTCTGTTAAGTTTCTCCTGTTCCACATATGAGTGAAAACATATGGTATCTGTCTTTTTCTGCCTGACTTATTTCACTTAACATTAATATTCTTGAGTTCCATCCACATTGCTACAAGTGGCCAGATTACATTCTTTCTCATTGCCATGTAGTATTCCATTGCATATAAAAAGCACATCTTCTTGATCCATTTGTCAGCTGATGGACATTTAGGCTCTTTCCATGTTTTGGCTATTGTTGAAAGTGCTGCTATGAACATTAGGGTACATGTGCCCCTATGCATCAACACTCCTGTATCCCTTGGGTAAATTTTTTTTTAGCAGTGCTATTGCTGGGTAATAGGGGAGTTCTATTGTCAAAACTTTGAGGAACCTCCACATTGTTTTCCAGAGTGGCTGCACCAGTTTACATTCCCAACAAGAGTGTAGGAGGGTGCCCATTTCTCCACATCCTCACCAGCATCTATAATCTCCTGATTTGTTTATATTAGCCACTCTGACTGGCGTGAGGTGGTATCTCAGTGTGGTTTTGATTTGTATTTCCCTGATGATGAGTGATGTTGAACATTATTTCATGTGTCTGTTGGCCATATGGATGTCCTCTTTGGAGAAGTGTCTGTTCATGTCTTCTGCCCATTTCTTCATGGGATTATTTGTTTTTTGGGTGTAGAGTTTGGTGATTTCCTTATAGATTTTGGATACTAGCCCTTTATCTGATATGTCATTTGCCACTATCTTTTCCCATTTTGTTGATTGCCTATTAGTTTTGTTGACTGTTTCCTTTGCAGTGCAGAAGCTTTTTATCTTGATGAGGTCCCAAGAGTTCATTTTTGCTCTCGATTCCCTTGCCTTTGGAGATGTGTCAAGTAAGAAATTGCTGTGGTTGAGGTCAAGGAGGTTGTTTCCTACTTTCTCCTCAAGGGTTTTGATGGTTTCCTGTCTCACATTCAGGTCCTTCATCCATTTTGAGTTTATTTTTTGTGTATGGTGTAAGAAAATGGTCTAGTTTCATCTTTTCTGCTTATTGCTGTCCAGCTCTCCCAGCACCATCTGTTAAAGAGACTGGCTTTTTTCCATTAGATATTCTTTCCTGCTTTGTCAAAAATTAATTGACTGTACATTTGAGGGCTCAGTTCTGGGTTCTCTATTCTATTCCATTGGTCTATGTGTCTGCTTTTGTGCCAATTCCATACTGTCTTGATGATTACAGCTTTGTGGTAGAGGCTAATGTATGGGATTGTGATGCCTCCCATTTTGGTTTTCTTCTTCAATATTGCTTTGGTTGTTCGTGGTCTTTTGTGGTTCCATACAAATTTTAGGGTTGTTTGTTCTAGCTTTGAGAAGAATGTTGGTGCAATTTCGATTCAGATTGCATTGAGTGTGTAGATTGCTTTGGGTAATAATGACATTTTAACAATGTTTATTATTCCGATCCATGAGCACAGAATGTTTTTCCATTTCTTTGTGTCTTCTTCAATTTCCTCCATAAGTTTTTAAGTTTTCAGTATACAGGTCTTTTGTATCTTTGGTTAGGACTATTCCTAGGTATTTTATTTATTTTTTTTTTTTGTGCAATTGTGAATGGGATCAGTTTCTTGATTTATCTTTTTGTTGCTTCATTATTGGTTTATAGAAATGCAATCGATTTCTGTACGTTGATTTTGTATCCTGCAACTTTGCTCAATTTACGGATCAGTTCTAGCAGACTTTTGGTGGTCTGTTGGGTTTTCCATGTAGAGTATCATGTCATCTGTGAAAAGTAGAAGTTTGACTTCATCTTTGCCAATTCTGATGATTTTTATTTCCTTTTGTTGTCTTATTGTTGATGCTAGGACTTCCAGCATTATGTTAAATAACAGTGGTGAGAGTGGACATCCCTGTCATGTTCCTGATCTCAGGGGGAAAGCTCTCAGTTTTTCCCCATTGAGAATGATATTAACTGTGGGCTTTTCATAAATGGCTTTTATGATGTTTAAATAAGTTCCTTCTATCTCGACTTTCTTGAGGGTGTTTATTAAGAAAGGATGCTGTATTTAGTTAAATGCTTTTTCTGCATCTATTGACAGGATCATATGGTTCTTGTCTTTTGTTAATGTGATGTATCATATTGATTAATTTGCAAATATCGAACCGGCCCTGCAACCCGGGAATGAATCCCACTTGATCATGGTGGATAATTCTTTTTATATGCTGTGGAATTTGATTTGCTAGTATCTTGTTGAGGATTTTTGCATTCATATTCATCAGGGATATTGGCCTGTAGTTCTCTTTTTTGGCTGGGTCTCTGTCTGGTTTGGGAATCAAAGTGATGTTGGCTTTGTCGAATGAATCTGGAAGTTTTCCTTCCATTTCTATTTTTTGGAACAGCTTGAAAATAATGGGTATTAACTCTTATTTAAATGTCTGGTAGAATTCTCCAGGGAAGCCATCTGGGCCAAGACTCTTATTTGTTGGAAGATTTTTGATAACTGTTTCAATTTCTTCACTAGTTATTGGTCTGTTCAGATTTCCCGTTTGAGTTGTGTGTGTGTGTGTGTGTGTGTGTGTGTGTGTGTGTGTGTGTGAGTTTAGGAATTTGTCCATTTCTTCTAGGTTGTTCAAATTTGTTGTTAGATAATTTTTCATAGTATTCCCTGATAACTGTTTGTATTTCTGAGGGATTGGTTGTAATAACTCCATTTTCATTCGTGATTTTGTCTATTTGGATGCTCTCTCTTTTCTTTTTGAAAAGCCTGGCTAGAGATTTATCAGTTTGTTTATTTTTTTCAAAAAACCAACTCTTGGTTTCATTGATCTCTTCAACTGTTTATTTCTGCCCTGCTCTTTGTTATTTCTCTTTTTCTGCTGGGTTTGGGGTGCTCTTGCTGCTTTGCTTCTAGTTCCTTTCGGTGTGCTGTTAGATTTTATATTTGCTCTTTTTCTAGTTTCTTGAGATAGACCTGGATTACAATGTATTTTCCTCTTAGGACTGACTTTGCTGAGTCCCAAAGAGTTTGAATTGTTGTATTTTCATTTTCATTTTCATTTGTTTCCATGTATTTTTAAATTTCTTCTATAATTGCCTGGTTGACCCATTCATTCTTTAGTTCTCCATGTTTTTGGAGGTTTTCCAGACTTTTTCCTGTGATTGACTGATTGATTTTTTAAATGTCTTTTATTTATTTATTTATTTATTTATTTATTTATTTATTTATTTTGAGAGAGAAAGACAGTGCAAGCAGGGGAGGGTCAGAGAGAGAGAGAGAGAGTGAGACACAGAATCTGAAGCAGGCTCCAGGTTCTGAGCTATCTGTCAGCACGAAGCCTGATGTGGGGCTCAAACCCACAAACCATGAGATCATGACCTGAGCTGAAGCCAGACACTTAACTGATTGAGCCACCCAGACGCCACATCCTGTGATTGATTTAAAGTGTCATAGCATTGTGACCTAAAATCATGCACGGTGTGATCTCAATTCTTTTATATTTATTGAGGGCTGCTTTGTGATCCAATATGTGATCTATCTTGGAGAGTGTGTCACATGCACTTGAGAAGAAAGTGAATTCCATGGCTTCGGGATGCAGAGTTTTAAATATATCGGTCAAGTCCATCTGGTCCAGTGTGCATTCAGGTCCATTGTTTCTTTAGTGATTCTCTGTCTAGTTGATCTATCCATTGCAGTAAGTTGAGTATTAAAGTCCCTGCTATTAGCACATTCTTATCAATAAGATTGCTTAAGTTTGTGATTATTGTATGTATTTGGGTGTCTCCAAATTCGGTGCATAGACATTCATAATTGTTAACTTTTCCTGATGGATAAACCCTGTAATGATTATATAATGCCCTTCTTTGTCTCTTGTTACTGCCTTTACTGTAAAGTCCAGTTTGTCTGATATAAGTATGACTACCCCAGCTTTCTTTTGACTTCCAGTAGCATGATAGATATTTCTCTGTCCCCTTACTTTCAATCTGAAGGTGTCCTCAGGTCTAAAATGAGTGTCTTGTAGACAGAAAAGAGACAGATTTTAAAAAAATCTATTCTGATACCCTATGTCTTTTGATTGGAGCATTTAGTCCATTTACATTCAGTGTTATTATTGAAAAATATGGGTTTAGAGTCATTGTGTTTGCTGTAGAATTCATGCTTGTAGTGTTGTCTCAGGTACTTTGTGTTACTTGCAACAATTCCCTCAGAGTTGCCCCCTTAGGATCTCTTGTAGGGCTGATTTAGTGGTGATGAACTCTTTCAATTTTTGTTTGTTTGGGAAAATCGTAATCTCTCCTAGTCTGAATGACAGGCATGCTGGATAAAGGATTCTTGGCTGCATATTTTTACTGTTCATCACATTGACGATTTCCTGCCATTCCTTTCTTGTCTGCCAAGTTTTAGTAGATAAATCTGCTACTACCCTGATGTGTCTACCTTTGTATCTTAAGGCCCATTTATCCCTAGCTGCTTTCAGAATTCTCTTTATCCTTGCATTTTGCCAGTTTCACTGTGATATGTCGTGCTGAAGATTGATTCAAGTTATGTCTGAAGGGAGTTTTCTGGGCCTCTTGGATTTCAATGTCTATTTCCTTTCCCAGATTGGGGAAGTTCTCAGCTATGATTTGTTCAAGTACCCCTTCCACCCCCTTCTCTCTTCTGCTTCTGGAATTCCTATGCTATGGATATTGTTCTGTTTGATTGCATCACTCAGTTCTCAAATTCTCCTTCCATGCTCCTGGATCAATTTATCTCTCTTTTTCTTGGCTTCCTCTTTCTATAATTGTATCTTCTAATTCACCTATGCTCCTCTCTGCCTCTTCAATCCATGCAGTGGCCACCTCCATTTTATTATGCACCTTATTTATAGCATTTTAATTCTTCATAACTACTTTTAAGATCCATAATCTTTGTAGCAATATGGTCTTTGCTGTCTTCTATGCCTTTTTCAAGTCCAGCAATTAATTTTATGACTACTATTTTAAATTCTTGGACAGTTATGTTGCTTATATATGTTTTGACCAATTCTTTAGCTGTCACTCCTTCCTGGAATTTCTTTAGAGTAGAGTTCTTCTGTTTCATCATTTTGGCTAGCTTTCTCTTTCTTGTAAGATTTAAAGGTTTGTCATGTCATGTGCTCTGCACCTGTGAGTACTGCTATATTAAAGGAGGCTCATACACGGTCCAGGGCCTGTCTGTACAGGAAGTGTTCTTTTAAGAAGGTCCCTTGGTCTCTCTTGATGTGACTTTGGTTATTTTATTTCCCTACTGTAGTGATGTTTTGGATTCTCCACCATGTGTGCTTTGGTTTGTTCCTTGAAGTAGCACTGGAAAAAAAAAAAACCATGCAAACAGGGAACAAAAACACACAAACGCACAAACAAACAAGCAAACCGATAAAAAACAAAAACCAAGGACAGTCTAAAAGCATGAAACCAGAAATCCCAGCTACAAATAAAGAGCAGAGTGGGGGCAGTACTGATGGAAGAGCATATACAAGGAAAGAAATGACAGGGGTGGGGAGAAAGAGAAAATGAACATTGACCAGGCAGAGAGACTAAAAGGCTTAATCCAGAGAGAGAAAAAGAAGAAAAAAGTAGGAGGCAAGAAAGAAACGAAGATATTGTTACCCAGAGAAACTATATAGTCTGATTATTCCAGAGAGAGAGAGAGAGAAAGGAAGATAAGGCAGGAGGTGTAGAATATGCATCAGGGGGAAGAATTAAATATGTCTGTTTAAGCAAACCTATATCCAGAATAACCAGTCCATAGGAAGGAAGAGAGAATGAGAAAAGGGAGAATATATCTAAATAGCAAGATTGATCTAGAGTTAATCACGGCAGTGCAGTGGCGCTGGTCTTGGGGGAGGGGCTGTTTGTTTCTGCAACATCTACCCATTCAGTAAAAAAGCAGTTACCCTGCACAGATGGGTGTGGTTTGGTGCAGGTCCTGCGTCCACTGGGGGCCCCACTGACTGACCCCTGAGGCCCCGCCTTAGTGGTTGTGGGGAGAAAAATGGTGACCTCCCCAGTCCCTTCTCCTCAGACCAGGTGTCCCATATCACTCCTTTGGATCCATTTTCACTGTGCCACAGGCACAGATGAGGTGGGCCATGTCCTATGCCTCAAGCCCAGGTGTGCTCTAAGCTCTTTATGCATGTTAATGATGCCACCCGAACTGCAATCCCAGGAGCCTGGCACTTCAGAGCAGGGGGTCGGTCCCTCCTGATGCCGTCTAGGCCCCTGGGGTGCTGTGTAAGCCAGAGGGAATTTCTTTTGTCCTCCAGCATGGGGGGATAGGACCAGGTCCCTCTCCGTCCCTGGCTGAGGCTTTTCTCTTGTCCAGATACAGTCCCACATTTCCCCAGCCACTCTTTCTCTTCCCTTCGTCTCTCCACGTAAAGGGCTCCCTCCTCTCTGCACCTCTGTGTCCCAGCCCGGCCCGTTTTTATCTCCCCCCAGGTCACTCTCATGCACCTATGAGGCCCTCTTCCTGGTAGACTCTGTTTCCTTTCCTCTCAGACTCTTGAGGTTCCCCAAAACCCAGTTGAACGTTTTCATTAGATGTGTGCTTATTCTCTGCACAAGTTTTAAAACTCTGGTGTGATCAGTCCACAAATTCAGAGATCCAACTCACTTCAGAACTGCCAGTCTTGGCTGGAGGCCTGACATAATGATTCAAGCCATTCTGACAGGTGTGAGGTAATATCTCTTTGTGGTTTGGATGGAGCATCTGAATGATTTGTCCATTGGCCATCTGTATGTTGTTATTTTTTTTTTTTTTGAAAATGTGTATTCAGGTCCTCTATCCATTAAAAAAATGTTTTCTTATTTTGAGAGAGAGTGGGAGAAGGGCCAAAAAAGAGGCAGAGAGACTCCACACTGTCAGCCCAGAGCCTGATGTGGGGCTGCATACCAGGAATTGTGAGATCATGGCCTAGCCAAAATCAAGAATTGAATGCTTAACTGACTGAACCACCTAGGTGCCCCCCCATGTCCATTTTGTAATTGGAATATTTGTGGGTTTTTTGGTGTTGAGTTGTGTGTAAGTTCTTTGTACTTTTTAATTTATTTTATTTTTTAATTAATTTAAAAATTTATATCCAAGTTAGCACATAATGCAACGATGATTTCAGGAGTAGATTCCTTAATTCCCCTTACCCATTTATCCATACCCCCTTCCCTCAACCCGTCTAGTAATCTCCTGTTTGCTCTCTATATTTGAGTCTCTTATGTTTTGTCCCTCTCCCTGTTATGTTATTTTTTCCTTCCCTTTCATTTTGTTCATCTGTTTTGTATCTTAAATTCCTCATATGAGTGAAATGGTATGATATTCGTCTTTCTCTGACTAATTTCACTTAGCATAATACCCTCTAGTTCCATCGTGTAGTTGCAAATGGCCCAGTTTAATTCTTTTTGATTACCAAATAATACTCCATTGTTTATATATACCACATCTTCTTTATCCATTCATCCATCAATGGACGTTTGGGCTCTTTCCATACTTTGGCTATTGTTGATAGTGCTTCTGTAAACATTGGGGTGCATGTGCCCCTTCAAAACAGCACACCTGTATCCTTGGATAAATACCTAGCAGTAAAGTTGCTGGGTTGTAGGGTAGTTCTATTTTTAATTTAAAAAAAGTTTTAACGTTTAATTACTTTTGAGAGAAAGAGACAGAGTGTGAACAGCAGAGGGGCAGCGACAGAGGGAGACACAGAATCCGAAGGAAGCTCCAGGCTCTGAGCTTTCAGCATAGAGCCCAAAGCTGGGCCCAAACTATGATATCATGACCTGAGCTGAAGTGAGCTGCTTAACCGACTGAGCCACTCAGGTTCCCCTATTTTTAATTTTTTGAGGAACCTCAATACTGTTTTCCAGAGCGGCTGCACCAGTTTGTATTCCCATCAGCAGTGCAAAAGAGATCCTCTTTTCCTATATCCTCGCCAACATCTGTTGTTGCCTGAGTTGTTAATGTTAGCCTTTCTGACAGGTGTGAGGTGGTATCTCATAGTGGTTTTGATTTGTATTTTCCTGATGATGAATGATGTTGAGCATTTTTTCATGTGTCAGTTGGCCTTCTGGATGTCATCTTTGGAGAAGTGTCTATTCATGTCTTTTGCCCATTTCTTCACTGGATTATTTGTTTTCTGGGTGTTGAGTTTGATAAGGTTTTTATAGATTTTGGATACTAAGCCCTTATCTGATATGTTATTTGCATATTTCTCCTCTCATTCCATTGGTTGCCTTTTAGTTTTGCTGATTGTTTCCTTCACTGGGCAGAAGCTTTTTACTTTGATGAAATTCCAATAGTTCATTTTTGCTTTTGTTTCTCTTGCCTCCAGAGATGTGTTGAGTAAGAAGTTGCCTCTGCCAAGGTCAAAGAGGTTTTTACCTGTTTTATCCTCTAGGATTTTGATGGCTTCTTGTCTTACACTTAGGTCTTTCATCCATTTTGAGTTTGTTGTGTATGGTGTAAGAAAGTGGTCCAGTTTTCCCAGCACCACTTGCTGAAGAGACTGTCTGTATTCCATTAAATATTCTTTCCTGTTTCTCAAAGATTAATTAGCCATACATTTTTGGGTCCAATTCTGGGTTCTCTATTTTGTTTCATTAATCTGAGGGTCTGTTTTTGTGCCAGTACCATACTGTCTTGATGATTACAGCTCTGTAATACATCTTGAAGTCCAGGATTGTGATGCTTCCAGCTTTGGTTTTCTTTTTCAAGATTGCTTTAGCGATTCAGGGTCTTTTCTGGTTCCATACAAATTTTAGGATTGTTTGTTCTAGCTCTGTGAAGAATGCCGGTGTTATTTTGATGAGGATTGCATTGAATATGTAGATTGCTTTGGATAGTATTGACATTTTAACAATGTTTGTTCTTCCTATCCAGAAACATAGAATATTTTTTCGTGTGTGCGTGTGCGTATGCGTTTGTGTGTGTGTGGCTTCAATTTCTTTCATAAGCTTTCTATAGTTTACAGTGTACAGACTTTTCATCTCTTTGGTTATGTTTATTCCTATGTATTTCATGGTTTTTGATGCAATTGTAAATGCGATCAATTCCTTGATTTCTTTTTGTATTGCTTCCTTATCGGTGTATAGGAATGCACCCGATTTCTATGCATTGAATGTATATCCTGCAACCTTGCTGAATTCATGGATCTGTTCTAGTAGTTTTTTTCATCAAATCTTTTGGGTTTTCCATTTGGGGTATCATGTCATCTGTGAAGAGTGAAAATTTTTACTTCCTCCTGGCCATTTTGGATGTCTTTTATTCCTTTGTGTTGTCTTATTGCTGAGTCTAAGACTTCCAATACTATGTTGAATAACAGTGGTGGGAGTGAACATCCCTGTTATGTTTCTCACCTTAGGGGGAAAGCTCTCAGTTTTTCCCCATTGAGGATGATATTAGCTGTGGGTCTTGCATATATGGTTTTTATAATCTTGAAGTATACTCCTTCTATCCCTACTTACTTGAGGGATTTTATCAAGAAAAATACTCTGTTAAATGCTTTCTCTGCATTTGTTGAGAGGATCATGTGGTTCTTGTCCTTCCTTTTATTGACATGATGTGTCACATTGATTGTTTTTCTATATTGAAATATACCTGCATCCCAGGTATAAATCCCACCTGATGGTGGTGAATAATTCTTTTAATGTATTGTTGGATCCAGTTCGCTAGTATCTTGTTGAGGATTGTTGCATCCATGTTCATCAGGGAAATTGGTCTGTAGTTCTCCTTTTTAGTGGGGGTCTTTGGTTTTTGGAATCAAGGTAATGCTGGCTTCATAGAATGAGTTTGGAAGTTTTCCTTCCATTTCTATTTATTGGAACAGCTTCAAAAGAATAGGTATTAACTCTTCCTTAAATATGTGGTAGAATTCCCCTGGAAAACCATCTGGCTCTGGACTCTTGTTCTTTGGGGGAGATTTTTGATTACTAATTTGATTTCTTTGCTGGTTTTGGATTTGTTCAGATTTCCTATTTCTTCCTGTTTCAGTTTTGGTAGTTTATAGGTTTCTAGGAATTGGACCATTTCTTCCAGATGGCCCATTTAATTGGTGTATAATTGCTCATAATATTCTCTTATTATTGTTTGTATTTCTGCCATGTTGGTTGTGATCTCTCCTCTTTCATTCTTGATTTTATTTGGGTCCTTCACTTTTTCTTTTTGACCAAATTGGCTAAGGGCTTATCGATTTTATTAATTCTTTCAGAGAACCAGCTCCCAGTTTCATTGATATGTTCTCCTTTGTTGTTGTTGTTGTTTTGTTTTTGATAACATTGATTTCTAGTCTAATCTTTATTATTTCTGGTCTTCGGCTAGTTTTGGGTCTTATTTGCTCTTCTTTTTCCAGCTCTTTAAGACGTAAGGTTAAGTTGTATATCTGAGACCTTTCTTTCTTCTTTAGGAAGGCCTGGACTGCTATATACTTCCCTCTTATGCCTGTCTTTGCTGTGTTCCAGAGGTTTTGGGCTGTTTTGTTACCATTTTCATTGGCTTCCAGGTGCTTTTTAATTTCCTCTTTAATTTCTTGGTTAGCCCATTCATTCTTTAGTAGGATATTCTTTAGTATCCAAGTATTTGTTATCTTTCCAAATATTTTCTTGTGGTTGGTTTCATGTTTCATAGCATTGTGGTCTGAAAATATGCACGGTATGATTTTGATCTTTTTGTACTTGTTGAGGGCTGATTTGTGTCTTGGTATGTGATCTATTCTGGAGAAGGTTCCATGTGCACTTGAGAAGAATGTGTATTCTGCTGCTTTAGGATGAAATGTTATGAATATATGTGTTAAGTCCATCCAGTCCAGTGTGTCATTCAAAGCCATTGTTTCCTTATTGATTTCCTGTTTAGATGATCTGCTCATTGCTGTAAGTGGGGTGCGGAAGACCCCTACTATTATGGTATTATTATCAATGAGTTTCTTTGTGTGTGATTAATTGATTTATATATATGGGTGCTCCACATTTGAAGCATAAATGTTTACAATTGTTAGATCTTCTTAAGGGGATGATAGACTCCTTAATTTGGATATAATGCCCTTTTTCATCTCGTTACAGTCTTTATTTTAAAATCTAGATTGTATGATATTAGTATGGCTACTCCAACTTTCTTTTGGCAACCATTAGCATGATAGCTGGTTCTTCATCCCCTTACTTTCAATCTGAAGGTGTCTTTAGGTATAAAATGGGTCTCTTGTAAACAACATATAGATGGATCTTGTTTTCTTATCTATTCTGTTACACTATGTCATTTGGAGCATTTAGTCTATTGACATTTAGGGTGAGTACTGAAAGATATAGAGTTCGAGTTCCTGGTGGTGGTCTCTGGTCCTTTCTAGTCTTTGTTGCTTTTGGTCTTTTTGATTTGTTTTTGTTTTTCCTCTTTTCTCCCCTCAGAGAGTCCCCCTTAAAATTTCTTGCAGGGCTGGGTTCGTGGTCATGGACTCCTTTAATTTTTGTATTTTTGGGAAACTTTTAATCACTCCTTCTATTTTGTTTTGTTTCTTAAATTTTTAAAATGCTTATTTATTTTTGAGACAGAGATACAGAGTGTGAGCAAGGGAGGGGCAGAGAAAGAGGAAGACACAGAATCTGGAACAGGCTCCAGGCTCTGAACTGTCAGCACAGAACCTGATGCAGTGCTCAAACCCATGAAACATGAGATCATAACCTGAGCTGAAGTCAGACACTAACCAACTGAGCCACCCAGGCACCCCTCTCTCCATCTATTTTGAATGATACCCTTGTTGGATAAAGAATTCTTGGCTGCCTATTTTTCTGATTCAGCATATTGAATATATCTAGCTACTCCTTTCTGACCTGCCAAGATTCTGTGGATAGGTCAGCTGTGAACCTGATCTGTCTTCCCTTGCACATTAAGGTTTTTTTTTCCCTTGTTGCTTTCATGATTTTTTCTTGCCTGAGTATTTTGTGAATTTGACTATGGTATGCTTTGTTGTTGCAGTTTTTGTTGAATCTAATGGGAGTTATCTGCGCTTCCTGGATTTTGATGTCTGTGTCTTTCCCAGGTTAGGAAAGTTTTCCACTATGATTTGCTCACATAAACCTTCTACCCCATTTTCTCTCTCTTCATCTTCTGGGGCCCCTATAATTCTGATGCTGTTCCTTTTTAATGAGTCACTGAGTTCTCTAATTCTTATGTCATGCTCTTTTGCCTAAGTCTCCCTCTTTTTTTTTTTCCTGCTTCATTATTCTCCATAAGTTTGCCCTCTATTTCACTGATTCACTGTTCTGCTTCATCCATCTTTGCCACTGTGGCATCCATTTGAGATTGCAACTCAGTTACAGCATTTTTTATTTTATCCTCACTAGTTTTACTTCTTTTATCTCTGCAGAAAGGAATTGTAATCTATTTTAAACCCCAGCTATATTCTTATTATTGTGATTCTAAATTCTGGTTCAGGGGCACCTGGGTGGCTCAGTTGGTTAAGCCTCCGGCTTCAGCTCAGGTCAGATCTCACGTTCGTGGGTTCGAGCCCTGCGTCAGGCTCTGTGCTGACAGCTAGCTCAGAGCCTGGAGCCTGCTTCCGGTTCTGTGTCTCCTTCTCTCTCTGTTCCTACCCGTCTCATGCTCTGTCTCTCTTTGTATCAAAAATAAATAAAACATTTAAAAAATTAAAAAAAAATAAATTCTGGTTCAGACATCTTACTTGTATCTGTGTTGATTAACTCCCTGGCTGTCATTTCTTTCTGTTATTTCTTTTGGGGTGAATTCCTTCATTTCATCATTTTGAAGGGAGAAAAGGAATTCATAAAGTAAAAAAAAAAAAAAAGTAAAAAGGTAAAAACAACACACAAAAAATCAAATAAAAGATGCTAGATTCTAGGTGCATTTGGTTCCTTATCTGGGGAAAGTTAAGAAAACAAAAAACGGGGTGTGGAGAGGAAAACATTTGAAAATTTAAAAAAACGAATACAGTAAAATAGAATAAAATGAAAAGATGAAAGTAAAATAGAATTTTAAAACTTTACCAAAAAAGTAAAAAATATCATAGAATAAAGAAACGTCTTTTTAATAAAAATGGAAAATAAAAATATTTTTCTCTTTCTCTATTCAAGAATAAGAAAAGAAAAAGAAAAAAAATGAGTAGATTGACCAGCAAATAGAATGAAATACGACTGAACTTACATCGTTTCCCCTAGAAGTTAAACTGTGAAGCACTTTGTAGTCCATAAACTAAGCAGGTAGAGAGACTGTGGTGTTCCTCAAGAGCGTGGTTGGCCGGGGGCTCTGTGGCTTACTGGGGTGGATTGTTACGGTATGTGTAGGCATGTATGCGCATGTACAGGAGGGGGGGAATGGCGTCTCCCAGCTCTCCAGCAGTACTCTGTACTCTCCCGAACTGGCCATCAAGCACCCCTCCCCTGTCTCCAGTTTCCCTTATACACTGTCTGTGACCAAGCCATCAGCCTGCTGGCTGGCACCTCCCTCCTGAGTTTTATCTCAGATGGGGCTCTGTTTCCCAACTCCTCACTTCCGAGGGACTGTGGTTTTGACCCACTCAGGCTCTCTGGGGGAAGGTCTTGCTGACCAATGGCCAGGTGCCCGCCCACTCCCAGCAACATTTCTGAGACCATGCTGCTGGCGATTGATGCCCAGAGACTGCAGCTGGGTGTCGGTCTCTCCCAGAAAAAGTTCGCATGATCATGTAGCAGCAGCAGTTCAGCGATTATGGTAAATCACAACACACATCTGGCACCAGGCTTCCCCCTTAGTGTACTTGTTCCAACACCAGTGAATGTGGTAGTTCTCTGGGGTCCGCAGGGACCTTTGCCTGCGGGGAGGCCACACAGCCTCTGCCACATGTCCTCCCAGCTGGGGAACCACCACTCCCCATGTGACCCGAGGACCCCTCAGACCTTGCTTTCTGTTCCTGGGGTTTTGCCCTTCCCATCGGCATAGCCAGGTATCCGGCTGTGGAGTTTCAGACTCTGTGCTCTCCCTGTTTATACAGTGTTAATGGAATTTAAGCCCTCTCCTTTCTCCCTTTTTTGTTCAGTCCCTTGCGACTGTTTCCACTCTTCCACTTTCTTTCCAGCTGCTTTGGGGGGTGGTGGGCTTTTCCCATACTCTCCCCTGTGTCTGTCCTCTCTCCACAAGCAAAACCAGCTCCCTGCCCTCCACGGCTTCTCTCTCCCCCATTCATCTCTCCATGCCACATACCTGCTGAGTTCTGTGGTTCAGGTTGTGCAGATTGTTGTGTTAATCCTCAGATCAGTTTTCTAGGTGTGCAAGATGGTTTAGTGTTAATCTGGCTACATTTCAGGGACGAGAGATGCAAAAAAAACTTCCATGCTGTTCCCCATTTTGGCCCCTCCCCTCATTCTTTGTATATTTTAGATGTTAACCCTTTTTTGGATATGTCATTTGGAAATGTCTTCTCCCATTCAGCAGGTTGCCTTTTGGTTTTGTTGATGGTTTCCTTTGCTATGCACTCTTTTTAGGTTAGCAGAGTCCACTAGTTAATTTTTAATTTTGCTTTCCCCTGCCTAAGGAGACATATCTAGAAAAATGTTGCTAAAGCTGATGTCAAAGAGATTACCACCTATGTTTTCTTCTAGTCTTTTATAGTTTCAGGTTTTACATTTAGGACTATCCATTTTGAATTTATTTTTGTGTATAGTGTAAGAAAGTGGTCCAGTTTCAATTTTTTTCATATAGCTGTACAACTTTTCCATCACCGTTTATTGAAGAAGCTATCTTTTCCCCATTGTATATTCTTGCCTCTTTTGCCACAGATTTATTGATCATAAAATGGTGGGTTTATTTCTGGGCTTGCTACTCTGTTGATCTATGTGTCTGTGTTTGTGCCAGTACCATATTATCTTGATTACTACAGCTTTGTTATACGCGTTGAAATCTAGAATTATGATGTATCTAGTTTTGTTCTTTCTCAAGACTGCTTTGGCGATTTAGGTGTTTTGTGGTTCCATATAACTTCAAAGATTATTTTAGTTCTGTGAAAAATGCTGTTAGTATTTTGATAAGGATTTCATTGAATCAGTAGATTGCTTGGGTAATATAGATATCGTAATATTATTTCTTCTAGCCCCTTGTAACAGTATTCTTCCAGTCAATTATCGCACAGTATCTTTCCATTTGTGTCATTGTCAATTTCTCTCATCAATGTTTTACAGTTTTCAGAATCTAGGTCTTAGAATGTAGGCTTTTTCTTCTGTAGTTAAGTCTATCCTTGGGTGTTTCAGTCTCTTTGGTGCAATTGTAAATGGGATTGTTTTCTTGATTTCTCTTTCTATGTTAGTATTAGTGTATAGAAATGTGACAGATTTTTCTATATTAATTTTGTTTCCTGAAGCTTTACTGAAGTTATTTGTCCATCCTCATATTTTCTGGGGGACACTTTGGGATTTAGTAAGTCCTAGCTCCAGAACAGATCAAGAACATTATGCCCTGGTGTGTACTTAAAGGTGTGGTAAAACAAAAGGAAAGAATTGGAGTAGGAAAAGCTGTATTGAGAATAATTTTGGTCACAGAAAGGTCCTCATCGTAGATTTGTCCTACATGGCATTAGTCTGGAACACATACGTATAAATTTGTTGAGACTTATTTTGTGGCTTAACATGATTTATCCAGGAGAATGTTTCATAAGCACCTGAAAATGTATATTCTATTTTGGGATGGAATATTCTATATATATCTGTTAGGTCTGTCTGGTCTAATGTGTCACTCAAAGACAGTTTCCTTATTTTCTGCCTGAAAACTCTGTTCATTAATAGGTGGAATATCAAAGTCCACTCCTATTGTTCTTACTGTTAATTTCTCTCTTTATGTCTGTTAATATTTGCTTTATGTATTTAGGTGTTCCAATGCTGGGTGGTTACTTTTTATTATATCCTCTTGTTGGATTGGCTCCTTTATCATTATGTAATGCCTTTTGTCTCTTGTTACAACCTTTGTCTTATAGTGTATTTTGTCTGATATAAGTACCCACTACCTGCTATACTGGCTTTTTTCCCCCACCTGTATTTCTGAATGTGAATTCAGTCTGTATGTGTCTTTGGGTCCAAGATGGGTCTTTTGTAGGTAGCACATAGATGGGTCCTACGTTTTTAATCTATTCCACTGTGTCTTTAGAATGGAGCATTTAGACCATTTACATTTAAAGTAATTATTGGTAGGTATGTACAATTTATTGGCATTTTGTTTTTTTGGTTGTTTTTGTAGTTCTCTTCTTTTGCCTTTTTTTTTAAACGACTTCTTGCAGTGTTATGTGTGGCTTTGTGTGTGTGTGTGCGCGCGCACGTGCATGTTACTGGTTTTGAGTTTGTGGTTATTTTGAGGTTCATAAATAACATCTTAAGTACATAGCAGTCTCTATTAAGTTATTGTCATTTTGGTTCAAATATATTCTAAAATAATTTTTTGCTCACTTCTCCACGTTTTCTGTATTGTCATGTTTTTATCTTTTTTATTCATATTTTTATTATGTCTAATTATGGACTTTTCCTTTTAGAGAAGTCCCTTTAACATTTATTATAAGGCCAACTTAGTGGTGATGTGCTTTTAACTTTTGTTTGCCTGGGAAAGTCTTTATCTGTCTTTCAACTCTGAATCTTGCTAGGTCAAATATTCTTGGTTGTAGGTGTTTTCTTCCCAGAACTTTGAATATATTATTCCACTCCCTTTCTTCATGAAAATTCTCTGCTGAAAATTTAGCTGATAGCTTTATGGGATTTCTCTTGCATCTGATCTTTTGCTTTTCTTACTGTTTAAAAAATTCTATCTTTAATGAGATTTTAATTATTATGTGTTGTGGTGTAGATCTCCTTGGGTTCATCTTGTTTGGAACTCTGTTTCCTGAACCAGATGTGTTTCCTTTCCTAGTTTAGTGAAATTTTCAGCTGTATATTTTCTAAATTAGTTTCCCCCCTTTCTCTCTTTTCTCCTTCTGGGATCTCTACAATGTGAATGTTCTGTTGGATGTTGTCCAAGATATCATTTTAATGTATCCTTATTTTTAAAAATTCTTTTCTTTATGCTGTTTGGCTTGGGTGCTGACTTCCATTATCCCATTTTCGAGATTGTTAATCTGTTCTTCTGCATCTGCTAATCTGTTGATTTCCTCTAGTGTACTTTTCATTCAGTTTTGCCTTTCAGTTATTCTTCAGATCTTATTGGTTCTTTTATTAATATGTTCTACCTCTTTGTTGAAGCTCTGAGTTCTTCCACTCTTTTCTCCAGTCCAAACATTTTCATGATCATTTAACTCTTGATCAGGCATATTGCTTCTCTGTTTCATTCAGTTCTTTTTCTGAGTTTGATGACTTTTTATTTGGAACATTTTTCTTGAATTTGTGTCTGTGAATTAGGCAGAACAGTTACTTCTCCTAAACGTGAAACAATGGTTTTTAGATGGCTGTCCTCTATGTAAACTGCGTGTACCTGGTGCCTTCCACTGGCTGGGTGGAGCTGTGGCTGGTGTAGGTTGAGTCCTGGGGCTGCCCTGGGGGGTGGTGGGTGGAGCTGAAGGGGGCACGGACTGGGGTGCTTTAGACCCTCTGCTTAGTGTATGTCCTAGCAGCTCAGCTACATCTGAAGTGGGTACAAGCTGCGGGGCCCAAGGCTCTACATGCAGAGGGCACATTGGCAGGATAGCTGAAGCTGACGAGGGTGTAAGCAAGCCAGTGTTTTCCGGGATTCTCTGTGTACAGAGTGCCTTTGCGGCATGGCTAGGGCTGAGGGGAGGCATGGGTCAGGGGGGCTTGTGGGTACTCTGTACAGGGGTGCCCTGGCATGATGTAGCTGAAGTGGGCATGAGTCAGGGCCACTATGGGGCCCTCTGTGCAGAGGATGAAGCTGAAGCTAAAGTGGGTGCAAGCCAGTGTGTCCCGGGATCCTCAGTGCAGGGAGTGCTGTGGGGCAACTGGGATCCGGGTGGGCATGTGCTGGGGTTGCTGGGGTGCTCTGCACAGGGGGCAACCTGGTGAGGCAGCTGGAGCCACAGCGGACATGAGCTGGTAAGTCCGAGCGTTTTGCTGGGGGTTGGTTCCCCAGCAAGCATCTGAAGCCAAAGTAACGACCAAAAGTTTCCTTCCTGGTCTGTGCCACCCTCGGGCTGTGTTGCTGGGGCTGCTCCAGGTTAGGGGCCTGGGGCTCACTGAGGTGATAACCTGGCTGGGGCACCCAGACCCTCCCTCCTGTCCACCCAAAGTGCAGGGGCAATGTAAATCATGGTGCTTGGCAACATCTCAGCCTTGGGAGAGTTCCGGCAGCTTCTCCACTGGTCAGTGGAGTTCTGGGGCTACATCTTTTATAGTTTCTCTTTCACATTTTTTTTTTCTGTGCCTCCAGACTATCCAGGAGGTGTGTGCCTAAGGTCCCAGGGCTCATTGACATAACTGGCCGGCTATGGCACAGGGATATGGCCCAAATCTAGGAGTGGGACCCTAAGCCCCTCAGAATGAGGGTTCCAGTGGCTCTCCCACCCTTTGGCAGGGTTCTAGGGCTGGATCTTTTCCAGACTAGCTGCTCCTTTTCCGTGCCCCAGGGCCGAAGAACCTGCGCCTAGTCCCTCGGTACTATCCCTCCCGCCACCGTTCACAGCATGATCCCTCGTGGTCCTGTGTCCATCTCCTGCTTCTGTATGTGGTCTGTCTTGTGACGTCAGGCCTGTTCTTCAGACGGAATGGTCCTATAGGCATGGATTTGGAGTATTCCTGGAGGAGGTGAGTTGAGGATCTTCCTACATTGCCATTTTGGACCCTAAGTCTAAGTTCTTTTCCACCTTTTAAATCTTGGCAAAAGCTCTGGGAATCTTTTCGGATCCATCCCTGGATATTTTGGCATGCTCGATTCTAGGTTCCATCACTTTCATATGAGCTTATAATAGGAAAACCAGTGTTTACTAAGCACCCATTGTACTCAAACCCAGAGTCTTCAGTCTGAGGCTCACCGCCTATGGTCAAACGGACTAGGGGAGAATGAGAAACAGCCGCGAACCACTTAGGCTGTGCTCAAGGTTTCGCAAGGCTCACCCCACTACGTCTTGGTGTCTTGGGAGCGCGGGAGGCTAAATGCACGGGCAGGGACGTGTCAGGTCGCCGAGTGCCACCGCGTCCAGTACCCAGCTCAGATGGGCTCAGGCAATCTCCAGTGTGTCCGCAAAGTTGAGGGCTGAGAGGGCACATACTGACCGGCAGGTCACAGTGTGCAGGCACTCGGCAGTGCCCCAACCACTGGTTATTTTCACTTTAATCTCAGTACATCTATCCATTTGAGATCACATGGCTCTTCTGTTAACAAAGGCACAATAGTCTTTCATTTTTTACCCAAGACTTCTTGAAAAATTCACTATTTGTATGAACAATTATTATAGAGAAGGCAAACAAAAGATGGGGCATAATGAACATTTTCCTGGGGATCACCATCAACAAAATAGTACTCCAAAATTTACAGCTTATGACACAACTTTTATTAGAAAAGTTATACATAACATAGCATCAACTATTTTCAAGAACAATATTAAACCCGATAAGCAACAAAACCAGACTAATAAAATGTGTTAACAAGAAACTAATGACCTTTCTATAATCAAACATTATCTACATGACTGTACAGAGGGAGGGAAAATCCATGGTTTACAGGCACGTATTGAAAATAAAGCTGCAATAGCAATTTTATACAATTACCATTCTCAAGACACTGAATCATCAAAACAGTAATTACGAGTTCACTAATTTAAAACATTTCACATAATTTAAAAGTACTGGGTATACACTGAAGTCTGAGTTTGAAAAGTGATTTTTTTCCCCACACAAGTGCCAACACTTAAGCTAGAACTTTTCAGTGTGAGTAATTTTGCCCTAAAAAGTTAAGACATGTTTTGAGAATCATAATAGTCACATAATTTCTGGTGCTATCTGGTCTGTTAAAAATAAAGCCTTTATTTGGATGTTTTTCTTAAATTACAGGAAGCTGGATATAAAGTTCCAAACACAGGAGTGTGCAGCATTGGGAAAAGATCAGTACTAAAACTTGTAATAAATATCAGAGAAGCCATTAGTTACTAACAGCATTGTCTGCTTAAGGGCTAAGTCAACCAGGTGTATAATTTCCCGTCAGTCTGTCCTTTCAGTTGGCATAGCAATTTCTATTTTCATGATCTGAATACTCAAATATATCCAAATATCTTTTTAAAACTTTGATTTATAGCTTCTGGAAAGTTATAAATGTTTTTATATTTATTCTACTCTAAAAAGTCTACTTCTGCTCATTTTAGAGCCTCACTAAAACAAGAGATTTTAGGATAGTCAGGTTCATTAAAAAGTTGCAAATGGAATGACTTACAAAATAAAACACTTTAAACCAAGTCCTATCCTTTTGTAGCTGAAGGGTTTTACTTATAGCAAAATTTCACACCCCCTCTTGGTCACTTTAAAATGTATCTCAAGAGGACAATGTTTGGGGCACCATCCCTAAAAACAGCTGTTAGATCGCCAGTGTTACCAGAGGGAAAAGACAGCTTCTTTCTGTCAAAGACTCACACCACAGTTCTTACACTGTCCGGCGTTCTTTTCCCCTGACACGTTTTCCTTTCCCATAATACAGTGATGGAGAACTAAGATAAAAATCCTGACTTATCCTGACGGCTACTCCACATTATCACATGTGCCAATATTGCACACATCTGGTCTGAACTGTTAAAATGACCTTCTGGGTCCTTGGGTGCGCCTGTTTTCTCCGTCGGAACACAAACACATCCATATAGGCAGTTTCCCTTAAAGATGAAATTGACAGATTTAAAATACTGGAAAATGAAGAAAAAGGCAGAGACTTTGTACAGACAAAAATCTAAATTTTCTCAAAGGGTTTTGTGTGCCCAGACATGGGGGCAATTTGTATACACTAGTGAAATGCACACTAGCTATAATGCTTCTAGCTGCTCAAATAATGTGGAACCTCGGTCCAGGGGTCGCAATGATGTCACTGTAAGGTTCTTCCTGTGTCAGCTCGATAGCTTGTTGCTTTTTAAGAACCAAGAAACTGTAGAACTTTGCTGCAGCTTGCTTTCTGTTTGTGTTTCGACATAACTCAAGCAAACTGATAGATTCAGCTCCAGTTTTAGCAAGAGCTCGCTGAAATAAAAAAGGAAGAATTAAAGTAATCTCACAGGATGCCCGTTTTGGATACTAGGAAAAGTACACTGTATGTTCTGCTGGGAGTGGGCTTTAGTGAGTGAAGATAAGGGGGCAAAGCAAATGTGGTACAGTGAGCACTTACCAGTCCTAAAATACCTATTTTGAGAAGCCCTGAGCAATGTGCCTGGTGTTTCACAGATGCTCAAATAATGATTCAACAGATATGTTCAATGATAACTAAGAAGATGCAGACACGCAAAGGAGCGCTATAACCCACCCCCACAATTTACACCACTGGGAAGTGTTCACCTGGATGCTTTCCAGGCTTACTTTTTTTTTTTTTTTTTTTTTTTTAGAGGGAAGAGGCAGAGTAGAGCCCGACCCCACAAACCATGGGATCATGACCTGAGCAGGTATCAAGAGCTGAACGCTTAACTGCCTGAGCCACCCAGGCTTACTCTCGGCTAAAACGTAGCTCTGGAAAAAGTTTCACAAAGGAAGACTTTCCAGTGGTAGCATGTTGCTTTTTTTTTTTTTTTTTTTTTTTTTTTTTTTTTTTGAGGGAGCAATGTCAAGTTTTCGCTCAAGTCTTTCTAAGTCTGGACTGGCACACCTACCTGAAGACCATGAAGCATCTGCTGAGTCCTTTTGTTCCATCTCCTTTCTTCTTGATCCTGATCACCTCCGGAAGCATCTTCATCCTGAATGAAAATGACCCAACACAAAAAAGCTGACAAAAGTGTTCTGCATATCCTGAAAGCTCTAATTTGTGTATTCTGAGTGAGTGTATCTATGTCTAGTATGAACTTTAACTTGGCTGAATAGATCATTCTATACTGGTCTGTATGGATGGTCTACACAGCATGGCCCTTTGACTCTGGCTGGTTGGTGAACTATGGGCATCTGTTAAGACTGCTGACTTAGACTGGATATAAACCAACTACGACTGCTTCTTTCAGCTGCATATGTATCTCATCTCACTGTGGACTAGAACCAGAGAGCACGCAAACGAGCAAGTACTACTGGTCTGGATAGGGTTTTAAAATGAAACGATTAATACTTGATTTTACTTGAGCTGCTGGGCTCGCAGTCACCTGCAGACCTGTCATGCTGCAACTGTGTACCAGCATGACATTTCCAAGAGCCAGGAGTTTACAGCTTCGTATGTAATAGAATGCAGACGGACTTTAAATACTGATCCAACAATGAGTCTCAGACAATGTGGTGTAGAACAGAGTCTCTCTGAGGCTAAATCCTGACTTATACCCCATATATATACCCAATCCATAACCTTCTAGTCTTAGAAGAAATTTAAACTTCCTAGAAGATATTTTAAATTTCCAATAAAAATGTTAATAAAAAATCTGACAGCATCAAAATAATAAATTCCAAGTTACCTAGAAAAGCTTTAAAGAACCAGAAAGACTCCAAATAGCAAAATAATGGCCCAGCAAAGAAAAGCCGTTCGTAAAGCACTTAAAAAAAAAAAAAAAAAAGTCATCCAAACCTTTATTTTAGTCAGAGTCACATCTCATCCCTGCCTTACGAGAACAAAACTCATGGGAAGTGGGTATATAACTGATTTCCTGGCCACAAGACAATAAAAGTAGCTACAAACCAAGAAATCAGTGAAAGGGCAGTCGTGTGTCCTTTGAAAGCCCACAGGGAGCCAATGAGATACAGCAGAGCATAAAACTTGACGTTCTTAATGATGATCCAGATCAGTAAGAATTTGGTTAAATTTTGTGTGAACATTCTTCATCATTGTGATGCTCAACATCAATTTACCTTAGCTCTAATATGAGAAGTAAAAGAGAGCTGGTTGAAGATTTTTGCTAAGTCTGGGATGGGAATTTATTCATCAGATCTTTTCCAATGTTTCCTTACCTCCTCCTCCTCATCATCTTCCTTCTCCTTCTCTTTTTCCTTCTCCTTCTCTGGTAAAAGTTCTAACTCTGGAATTAACTGGCAGATATTTGGAGGCTCTTCTGGGGGCAGCTCTACAGGGGGGATTTCCACCTGCTCTACCTGCTGGGGCTGAAACAGCAGAAAGAAATACTAGGTCATATTATCATACTTCCTTAAAATCAAAATGTGATTATCTCTTTTTGTCCTTAACATTAGGTTACAGAAGATATTAATCCATTATTTTAACAGAAGTATTTAATCTTACTTTTTAGGCATCAAATACTTGTAAGTCCATGTGAGAAAGTTGTAAATCACAAGAAAAACTACAAACCGACCCGCCCACTAACTCAAAGGCAAAGCAAAAAGGCTTTAACATTAAATAGCCCATATTACCAACCATTACCACATAAACGGTCTTATTGCCACCAAGCTTGGGCTTGCCTTGGAGCTCTTATTGGCAGCAAACTACAGGAATGCGGAGTCCTATCTCTTGAATTTCCTTCCTCTCAGGCTTCATATAAACAGTTAAGAACATTAAAAAAACAAGTTCTCCCAGGATAGTAGCAATAGAGTAACCCGCTTGTTACCGGTCCTCATCCTCATTCCTGAGCTCATACAGAAAGATGCTCTCTTTGGCAACTCTACCATCAGAGGGCACAGAAAACTAGTTCTCTTCTGCCAAAACCTCTTGATGGAGGCTGACCCAAGAGCCTAAGGTACATTATTCTATGAACTTAAGTATAAAGCAAGTAAGGTGTAGTGTAAGGCTTCCTAATCTTAGTTTTCCTATCCTACATGAACTTAATGGTAGACTGTCTCATGAAGTAGCCAGATGTTACTTTTTTCTAGCAATGTGACCAGTATATTCTGATTATTTAAAAAAATTTTTTTAATGTTTTATTTATTTTTGATACAGAGTGACAGAGCATGAGACGGGGAGGGGCAGAGAGAGGAGGAGACACAGAACCAGACGCAGGCTCCAGGCTCTGAGCTGTTAGCACAGAGCCTGATGCGGGGCTTGAACCCATGAACGTGAGATCTGACCTGGGCCGGAGTCAGAGGCTTAACCGACTGAGCCACCCAGGCGCCCCCCTATTCTGATTATTTAGTAAGATAGCTTAAATGGTCACATACTACAGGAACCTGAAACAGAACAGACAGCCTAAGAACCCATGCATATAAGGTCTACAATGTAGACCATTATTGAAATAATGGTTCTGGGGAAACTGGACCCTGATCTTATACCACACACAAAAATCAACTCAAAATGGATTAAAGATTTGAATATAAGAAGATTGGAAACCAGAAAACTACTAGGAAAAAACAGGATGGGTAAGCTCCTCAAAACAGATCTTGGCAATAAAAGCACAAATCAACCTACAGCAAACTAAAAAGCTTCTGCAAAGGATGCTATCAATAAAATGAAAAGGCAGTCTACAGAATGGAAAAAATCTTTGGGAATCATTTATCTGATAAGGAGTTAATATTCCTAATAAAGAATTCACAAATAAAACCAGTCTGATTCCAAAACGGACAGAAGAGGTTGAATAAACATTTTCCAAAGACCCTATAAATAGATGGTCAAAAGGTCCGTGAAATGGTGCACATCTCTGAAGCAAGGAAATGCAAATCAAAACCACAATGAAGGATCTCCTCACCTGTTAGAATGACGATTAGCATCAAAAGAGAAACCCTGGTGCACTCACTATGGAAAACTGTATGAAGGTTCCTCAAAAAATTTAAACAGCAATTCCACTTGTGGGTAGTTATCCAACAAATGAAATCACCATCTTGAAAAGTTATCTGCACCCTCATGGTCACTGCAGCATTACTTACCACAGCCAAGATATGAAAACATGTCCATTAACAGAAAGAAAATATATGTACACTATGGAATATTTACCACGGGTAAGAAAATCCTGCCTTTTGCAATAACATGGATAGACATGTTATCATGGGGGGCATTATGCTAAGTAAAGTAGATGCTGTACGATCTCACATGTATAATCAAAAAAAAAATTGACCATCTTCCTCACCCCTAGTAACTACTCTTGTACTCTGCTTTTATGAGTCCAAGAGTATAAACTTATAGTTAGGTTCTGGAGATCTAATACACAGTATGGTGATCTTACAAGTTCTCAGGACGAGAAAAAAAAAAAGTAACCATGTAAGACTATATATATATATGTGTGTGTGTTGTGAAATGATTCCATAATATCAAATCATTGTTTTATACTATAAACTAATACATATGTTCATTTTATCTCAAACTGGAGAAAAAGCGTTCAATCTTGCTGACAAGGATATAAAAAACCAGTATAAAAAAAAAATTGGTCAGACACCTGGAACTAGGTATTATTTACAAAAGTGACAACCTGTGTTCATTTTACTCATGACCTATTTGATACTTGAGGAATGTAATAGCTTCTATGTAATGATTTTCATCTTTAATCGAGAATTGTCAGATTCACCTGGACTAATGTATGAGAAAGAAAAATAATAAACTGGACCAAAGTTCAGAGTTAACCCAGGATGGTCATGTTAGGCCCCTCCAAAACAGGACTGTCCAAGAAAAGTCAGAAAGGCTCAAAGTCCCAGATATCATCTCCTACTTAGGGGACACTGTGTTCACATCTTCAGCTGCCATTCTCTCTCTCTAGATCCACTCCCTGCCATTAATACTTCATAAGGGCTCCTATTACTAGGGAGCTAAAATTCTTAATGACTGTTATGCTTGCTTACAGGGACCACAGGCTCTGGTTCAATTTGTCCTGCTTTCCGCTTCATTCCCTGGGGAGGTGGTGGGGGCATGGCTGACCCATCCAGGTTTGTCCTGCTGGTCTCCATCACTGAATCCTGGAGGCGGCTTGGCTCTTCGATAATGGGCTCATCTGCAATTTGTCATACGAAGAGACATGGATCATTGTCTTCGACATATAATATTAAAAGTAAATTCTCAAATATTAAGACAAAGGTACTTTTCCTCTAATGAAGAAGGCCGAATAGAACGTGCCCCCCACCCCAAGTACTCAAGTTGTCAATACATTTAAAGGTGGAAAAGGGCCTTAAAAGGACAAGTCTTATCACCTCCGACCCAATGCTGGATAATCCTTTTAGCAAAGATTATCAGCCAGTCCTACAGTTTAAACCTTTCCAAAAACAGAAAGCTTCCTATTTAACAAAAATGATCCAATGCTATAGTAAGGAATGTGTTTCCCTGTCCAAAAATTTGAGTATACTCCTTTGTTCCTGATTTTTTTTACTTTGGCAATATAAACTTCATCAAGGAACTATTCCAACAGAATATACCAATAACATCACGCTGCTGGTGCTGCTGCTGCTGGTCCTCTCTGGGAACCTCTGGATTTTCAAATTCTTTGAGGAATTCATCCAAATTATCAGCCTCTCCTCCTTTCCTCCTCTTTCTAAGATCTTCTGGTACTAGTGGTGTAAGACAGCGTGTAAAGAGCTAGGAAAAGGAAAAAAATCTCAATCATAAAATAAAAATCACATTAAAATCTACCACTAATGGATGATTTCTACTTAATGTTAAATTCACACTTCTTTCCATCTTAATTCTTAAAATACAGGTTAACAAACTGTAAGTACAACAATTCGGGAAAAGTCAATAAAGTAAAAATTATCCACTGTCTTATAACTTGGAGAGAACATTAAAATTTTAAGTTTATATGAATGTGCAAATAATGTTTTTTTCCACTTAGTATTATATGGAAGTCTTATTTTTAATAATTTTAATAACCGTTCAATAGTCCAGATTATCTTCCACAGAGTGGAGATATATCTATCTCCGTGTGTATCACATTTGAACCGCTTTTTGCTATTTTGTTGTTTTATTACAGTGTAATGGACACACTCACAGAAATGGCTTTTTTCCCATATTTTGAATTACTTCCCTAGAACTTTTCCTAATAATGAGATCACTGAATCAAAGACTATAAAGACTTTCTTCCAAATAATTACATCACTGAGATTCTAATAAATAAGTTTTACAACAGCACTGCTGCTCTGAAATATTTCAATTCTATGCATATTTTAACCTTAGAATAACAGTCTTAATAGCACTGCTTCACTGCACTTCATTCTCCACTTTAGAACCTTGTTTTGGAATAGTCTGAACCTAAAACGAGCAGAAAAGAGTATACAGGTGAAAGTAATTCTCTCATTAAAAAAATATTCTCTGGCTTTATTTATTTTGAGAGAGGATCCCAAGCAGGCCTCACACCTTGAGTGTGGAGCCCAGTGAAGGGCTCAAACCCGCAAACCATGAAACTGTGACCTGAAAGGAAACCAAGTGTTGGATGTTCAGTGGATTGAGCCACACCAGCGCCCCATCAGAGAATTCTTTATTCCGGGAAAAGAAGAACTCCACGATGGTTTAGTTTGAAATCAGTATCTAAGGATTGTAGACCTGAGGTACAGTGTACGCTAAGGTAATAGAACTAGTAATTTATCAGAGAGAGGTTGAGGAGAGAAAATTATTAAAAACCACAGTTTTTTCATATAGAAGAAATTCCTTCTACACCTTTTAGAAATGCAGGTGTCAACACAATCTTTCAGATTAGGTTATGTTCAGTATATTGTGATTTAAGTACACAAAGGTGCCATATAGTTAAATTCTGTAAACTCTAATACCTTCAGTAGTCTGTTATTCCATAAAGGCTGAGCAGGTAAGGAGAAGAGTTTTTCCACTCCCCCTGTTTCTTTCCACATCATCAATTTCTTGGTGGGTGGTGCCAGATCCAAAGTAGTAACAATATCAGAATAATCACTAAGCTGGGCTCTAATGGTCTTACTATCCAACTCTTTGATGCTGTCAACAATCAGCTTCCTCTTCCTCTTGGCTTTTGTTTCTTTGACTGGAATGATAGAAGAAAATAAGGTCACTTTCCTGTGAGGCCACCATGAAACAAAGAGCTACCAGGATTGGTCTCATTGTATCCCTGCTTTTCTATACACTTGGTAAAAAAAACATCAAGAGGGCAGAATCTGTTTTGCAACTGATGTTTCTACAGTATCACGTAGAATAGAGACTGGCACACAATAGGTGCTTGATAGAAGTTTGCTGAATGAACAAATACATATAGACTTTAAGCACAAATTGAGTAAAATAATGCAAGTGCCAATGTATTTTTCCCATGTAGGTTTATAGTGTAAACAAGGAACTTACCACCCTTGGGTTCAGATTTGGGCTCAAAAACTGGGTTTTGTGACTTATTATTACCCAAGTGACCATTAAGAAAAGTTAACTTTATCTTGCATTATCTCTTTATTTTCTCATTTGAAATACTGCCAGCCAGTTATAAGAGTTGTAAAATACTTAGTCCTCTGTAAATAACTGCAATTACTATGATTTTCAGTGGAAAAGTCAGAATCAACATAGGACAGTTGTACAGATGGATGAAGTTAAAAAAAAAAAAGGCCCACACTCAGATGGCCCTGAACTCCACCCTACATACTTACTGTATATTCATTGGTAATCCTTACTAAACACTCTGCAAAGTAGGCAGCATTCTCTTAATTTCTTTAGCTACAAATTCAACATCACGTCCTGTCAGAATGTTATACCCCACTGATTTTTGTGTGTAAAATATTGAGTTCAAAATTAAAGATTCAAAAAGATGTTATACAGAAACGGCCCTTGTCCAACCCTTACCTCCAGCCACCGAGTTCCCATCTCTGGAAAGTCAAAGTTCTTAAAACAGACTGCAAACCTGACTGTGCTTTTTTCTTTTCAGAGTACAAGTCGGGGAGAGGCAGAGTGACAGGGACAGAGGATCCCAAGCGGGCTCTGATCTGACAGGCTGACAGTAACAAGCCCGATGTGCAGTTTGAACTCACAAAATGCTGAGATTACAACCTGAGCCGAAGTTGGACACTCAAGTCAGCCACCCCAGGCACCATGATTATCCTATTTTTAACAGTACAGTGTATCCATCCATTTTCTCTCATTTACAGTAAGCTCTCTACAATATTGGTCACTAATACAGTGTGTTCAAAGTCAAGTACAGACTTCTTTATTCTATTTTCGGTTTCTAAAAAGATGTCTACCAAGCACTCTATATACCAGAAGCCCAAGTCATATTTTTGGTGATCAAATTTTAAGTAAAAAACTTAAAAAATTTATATATTTTATTTAAAAGTGATAGCTATATCTTGAAGTATATTGTAACTAATTTCAAGTATTCTACCCCACTGTACCCATAAACTATCTAGAAATTTTACTGTCACATTCAAATTACCTATCTTGGCCTCTTTTACTGAGAAGCAGCACCCCAATGTTTTCCTGTTTCTTAGAATCACATTTCCAGTTTAAAAAAAAAAAAAGGATATGCTTAGGTTTTCCCAGATTGTGGTCCAACTCTGCAGAATCAAGAACTCTTGGAAGGTAATCAATCTTGTATTTCACTGTTAAATGCCTTACAATGTTTTCTGATTGTTACAAGTGACCTTTAGGATTTTGTGGGAACCCCAAAAGACTATGTTTTATTTTAGAGCAATTGTACAGATATTAAGATATTCGATTATAACTGAAGGTTTTAGGATAGATGCCTGACAAAAGGAAAGAAGCTTAGTTATCTAAAACCAGAGTAGCAGATTAGAGAAGAACAGGCAGAACTAGGACCTTATACTCTAAACTTCAGAAGTCAAAAAGTCTGTTTGCTCACCAGTGATATCAATAGGTTCCAAAGCAAAGGCTTCTTCCTCATTTGGAACAAGGGTTGTCTGATCAGTCAGAGTTGGCATTGGTTCAACAGGATCCACTGAATCAGGACTATCAGGTCCACCCACTATAAAAAAAGAAATTCGGTCACAAAAGCCTTGGGCATTTAACACGTCTCCTACAAATGGGGTAAAATCCCCTTGAGAAACTGAAAGAAACCCACTGGTACCAATAACAAACACTTTTCTATATGTAGAGTCCCTCCTCTTTTTTTCGCCAGTAGGGTTTACCTCTGGAGGAACACAGTTAAACATGTAAGAGAATCAGAACTCAGCACTGCTTAGAAGAAGATTCAGAATTCATTAAAAGCTGGAACTTTGAGGTTGTGGTCTTCTACATGATTGTAGGGATGCTAATCACGTCCAGGTCATGGAACAGCAAATGCTTACTTGACACGTTATCATCCTCATCCATATCATCGTGTGCAGGCTGTTCTGGCAACATCACACCTGCCTCAGACAGGGCAGGGGGGTCGTCAAAGATACCACCATCGTTGTTACTTATAAGTTTGTCATCTGAAATAGGGAATGTAATTCAGTTCCAACTTGAATGAGAAATGCTAAAATAGCAGCCAATCACTGGGAAATACAATTACATTAAATTAACCAAATTAAAAAACTCCAACTTCCATCTGTGGTAGCATACAAAAGTATAAAACCAGATATGAAAAAATTTCTCATTCTTAATTCTAGTTCCTATCTCTCTTTAAAATATATTTACTTATAATATGTATCAAACACAAATAGAGAAGTTTTAAGAACTAGTACACCTAAAAACTCCGAGACCAGCACCTTTAACAAAACTCAGGTACATTTGTATCATTTTTTAGGATACAGTTTCACAGAAAACTTTAATGAAATCAACTGGTCACAATTCATACACATATATATAAAGAAGTGCTTAAGGCCTCAAATGAGTGACTGCTCTAAAACACCACAACTGAACAAAGAAATGACAGAATAACCACCTTTGTGACCTACCTAATATACCACCATCATTTCCTTCTCCAAAATTGTCGTCCTTATACTGGTCTTCATATTCTAAATGGTTAATTTTCTCATTCAGATTGCTGGTGCTCTGTTCAGGCTCTAACAGGAGGTTAGAAGCGCTAGTGCTCACTAACATGTCATCATCCTCAAAAGCACTGCCTTCTCTCATGATCTCACGGTCATCCATTCCGAAATCTCCTGAACAAATTTTAGTTATTATAAGGTGAACAAAGTTACAAACATCAATGTTATAAATTTAAAAAAGTAGCTAATGATTTAAAAAATCATTAGCTGCTTTTTAAAATTGTGATGCCACATCTACTTATGGAAGCCTTATTTATAAGCATTAAAACATTTAGTTTAAACTTTAAACCTTTAGCATTTCCATTTCATAAGCTGGGGCATGACTAGCAAATTCAAAAGTAGGACCCAAATTTATATTATCTTAAATGTATTAAGTATGTGTGTAGGTTAGGTCACATAAATATTCAGACTTAAACTTGTTTACAACGTGTAACATCAAGTATTTTCATCAAGAAAATACTCTGATAACGTGTGTTAAACACTATTCAAAAAGAATAGTAGGTACATAACAAAAATTGTTCCAAAGTGATTAATTTAAAAGTGGGTATTACTTCAACGTTGGAACTTTTCACACATATCCATACATAGGTTCTATCACTGTGTATGGGAGGCAGGAGTAGGCAAAGAAAGAAATCAAGTTTGGTGCATAAATGGAAATGACGGCTCATATACTGGTAGGAGGGCAACTTCTTTTCTTAATGAAAATACAGGAGATGAAATTTTGTTTTTCTGTCATCAATAATGTAACATATGTCTGGGTTTTCTTTTTCAAATTGCTAGAGTGCAACAACATAATTCTAACATTATTAGTTAGTGGCTAGTAATGTTTCTCTATTACCAAAATCATTTTCTTGTAGAATACTGATGTTCCCAACTTCTTCTCTCATGGTTATTTCTTCCACTCTACTCTGGTTCAGGCTGAACTGCTGGGCCACATCTATGTCACTTTAAAAGAATTTCAAATACACTTTAGTCTCAAGTCTTACCGTGGTGTGTGTGTGTGTACATATACATATACATACACACACACACACACACACACACACACACATACATAAAATCCTAATTCTCTCTATAAGGAAAAACACACACACAAGTTATCATCATTTAAAAGTCTAAATATATGATACTAAATACCATTTAAGATCTTTTCTAAGTTTTTAACATTTGTTCCTTTTTAAGAGACGGAGAGAGACAGAGTATGAGTGGGAGAGGGGCAGAGAGAGGGGAAAACACAGAATCCTAAGCACACTCCAGCCTCTGAGCTGTCAGCACAGAGCCTGATGCAGAGCTGGAACCCATGGACTGTGAGATCATGACCTGAGCTGAAGTCGGACGCTTAACCGACTGGGCTACCCAAGTGCCCCTACAATTTAAGAATCTTAACAATGATTTGGAATTTATTTTGTATGCAAATTTAGTAACCATAAATGACCAGTAGGCAAAATCGAATATGCTGATTATCACATAAAGAGATACAGAGGAAAAACTTTCTTGCTCTTTGTTAGTTTGGCAGAAGATAACCATAGGTGACTTTAATATACACCTCCAGAGAAAAAGCATTAAGCAATACTTCATGCTTACTGATAGGCTTATGTAAAGCACAAACCTAGAAAACTGTTCAGTTTACATAAGCTTCGGCCTAAGCACATCTGAATTCTCCTATCTTAGCTCTGTTAAAGTTGACATCTGTACAGTTTTCCTATAGAAGAAAAAATTCTAGGTTATATGCTTCATATTTACACACTATGCTAATTGAGCTTATACATTTTAGCTTCATGTTAACTTGATATCAAAACAGTCTAAGGAAGACTATATACATGTGGAAACCTATGTTATTTGTAGATTAAGTCAACAATTAAGAGAGGGAGGGACATACTCTAAGTCAGGCAGTGGCTGATCAAAGTCATGAAATTCTTCAGGTAAGGTAATAGCATTGTAAGCAGCTTCTCGATTTTCTTCAGGCAGGTCAACAACACCTGGAAAAGAAATGATAAACTTGAAGGCCTGGCTACATCACAGATTATCTAAGGATCAGAGGAAGGTAAAGTTAGCATAATCTCCTAAGGTTGTAGTCCCGAAAGATTGATAATGTACACAAAGTACCACTAAGACTCAAGTACTTTTGCTTTTTATACTCATAAGCCAAACTACTTGCTTTCCAAAACAAAGTCAAAGCACTAATAATGCATTAAGGTGATTGAGACTTGAAAAGGACAGAACAAATAATTATTAGTGATAGTTTTCTTAATGCAGTGTATGCTAAAAATACATTACTTTTAAAAAGAAAAAATTTAGAAAGCATGGTTACTTAAGCAAAATGTAATTAGTATCCGTATATTAGATACCATTCAAGTGCCACAGCATCTACCTAAACATCTTGCTTTTAAATAAAATCTTAGGTCTCAAAAACTTCACCGATCAAATATTTAAACTGCAGTACTAAAACATAACCTCAGTAGAAACTACCATATCAGGCATCTCTCTTATACATCATTAACTTAATTAGGATAAAATTTCACCAGTTTTAAAAAAATTATAAAATGACATGAATTCAGATAAATATCATAATTATTTATGCAGATGGAAATTTGGTTGCTAGAATCCAGTTTTAGAGTCAATCACTATCTAAAGCAAAAAAAAAAAAAAACACTATAGAGAACGTTTAATAAAAGTCTCAAGTTACAAGTAAATTTTAAGACTATACTAAAATTAGTCAGGAAAAAAATTTTAAATCCTACGATTTTCTTTTCTGAGCTACATTTAAAAAATTCATGTAACAATCAGTTATCAACACATCAACGGACTCAGTTCTACATATGATGATGAAAAGGCCCTAAAAAAAAGGGTGACTGCCATAATTCCTTATGTGTGACTGAAGTGGGTTTCTTCCCTTGAACCACTGCGTCTCCAAGCCTTGCCCTATTTTTGAAGTGTTCCCCTGTACTACAATTAGAACAAAACAAGTGGAAGCAGAACACAGGTTTTGCAGTTTTCATACATGAGAAAATCCAAGGGTCTAAAAAAAAAAAAAAAAAGTGGGGGGGGTCAACAATACCTGGCCGAAAAGCCATCTTTATCTTAATGAATGCTTCATTACAGTCTGCAAGGAGATATTTGGCTTTTCTGTGGTAGATTCGAACTACTCCCAGTAAGAGATGTCCTGATGTTCGGAGCGCCATCTTCACCTAAGAATAAAACATTAATATTGATCTAATTTACAAAGTTAATTTTTTTGGTTTTAGAGGTAATCATACCTCAAAGCTTGTACTTTGTGCAATTTATGGACAGCTTTCACTTTGTCTCTTCATACTTTTAATCATTTACGTTACCTTATAAATAAATCACCTGTATTTATTTTATTTGTGCCTTTACCTATAAATTTTGAGTATCTATCGACCAAGACTAGACTGGCAGTAATCCATGAAGGAACACAGATATGAAGGTAGCTATGCAGCAGCAGCAGCAGCTAAGGCATCCCACAGACTGGCATCATAAGCACATGAAGGAATAGAGGGCACTCTTGTTTGCCAATCCAGAGTCCCTGCTCTTTGCTAGCTAGCTGAACTCTATTTGTCTGGGGAAGTGAATGCTCCCAGCCTTGAAGAAGTCTCCTTCCTCTTTGCTAATGCTTCTTGGGTGGGCACATAACCGAGTTTAACCAACAAGAAAGAAGTGTAAAGTATGTCAGTTTCTGAGAAAGATTTTCCCAAAAGAGAACAAATCCTGCCTCTCCTGTGCTGTGAGCAGGTGGGGTCTGGAGCTGCTTGTAGTCATGAGGCCCTAAGTATAACAACAAGAATCCAACAGGAGGTTGGGGAGTCCTTAGATGAATGACTTCATTGAATGAATTCAACTAATCTTGAATCTTCCTATTTCCAAACTTCTAATTAAGTAACCCTGTTAATTTCCTGTTTAAGACCTTTGTCACTGAGTTTATCGGTTGACTGGAAAGCATCATAATGAATGAAGGGTAATGGTAACCCATCTTTTTTCACAAGAAAATATACTCCTCAGTCTCTCTTTTTTTCCCCCAAGGTAGATCTCAATCAGTGCTTGTGTGGGATGAGACACAGTAGTTGGGAAGAGAAAGTGAAGTAAACACCCAATCTAAATAGAATGATTCAAAATTCCTCTGGCTAGAATATGGAAGTTTTTGAAAACAAGACAACATGAACTCAAATTCTAAGGTAGCAAAGAAAGTTGTTAATCATTTGGCTTTAATTATGATTAGCATGCTATGTTACTGATAAAATGAAACACTTATTTTTCAGTTGTGTGTGTACGGTCGATAGCAGCCTAGGATTCCATTTACAGGGATTCTAAGGCTCTATCTTTATGGCAACTTCACAAGACTTACAACATAAATTATGAAATTTACTTTAATTCTTAGTTATATCTAAAATTATAGATTTGTGATCAAATCTAGGACTTAATCATCCTTTATATGAAAAATAAGACCAGTGCACCCTTCGATAGCTCAGCTGGTAGAGCGGAGGACTGTAGGCTGGATACGTGTGAAAAATAAGACCCAATTAAACAATTGCTCCTAAGGGAAGGAAAGAATCTACCTTTATGATATAGTCTTAGGAAATTTAATATTGACTGCACCTTCACCTAAGAAAGGAGGAAAGGCTTAAAATTAAAACCCATTGCATGCCATTATCTTGTAAAGAATTAGCAACTTTTTAAAAAGGTGCTGTTGGGGCAAAAGAGTTCTTTCTGCATTAGTTTGGTTCAGAGTTTAGCATAGGAGGAGGTAAAGTGAAGTATGGCTATTTTTGCTGTTGAGCTAATGCACGTTAAGAGTACCGGTGTAATAAGGAACACAGGCTATATACCCAGGGAAAGCTCTACAGAGGGTAACAGTGGCTGTTACTACAAAACGGTGGGGAGAGGGGGCAGAAGCCACGCCGTTACAACTGAGCTGTCTGTCTGACACTTGTTCTAAAACCCCTCACAAGAACTGCATAGGAGCAAACAACAGAAATTTTAGTTCACTAAATTTTCAAGTTAGTTCACTCTGTGGAAATATAAATTCTATCAAAATAAAACAAGATCAATCATAAAAACCCACTTAGGGGGTTGCCTGGATGGCTCAATTGGTTGAGCATCCAATTCCTGATTTTGACTCAGGCCATGATCTCACGGTTTGGTTCCTGAGGTTCATGAGTTGGAGGCCCACATCAGGCTCTGGGCTGACAGGGCAGAGCCTGCCTGGGATTCTTTCTCCTTCTCTGTTTTTCCCCCACTCGCACGTGCTCTCTCAAAATAACATTTAAAAAAAAAAAAAAACACTTAGAAATGGTTTTAAAGTAAGTTGTTCTTCCTCACAGCCTCCATAGCTTTTTACTTTATTCCTGAACTGTATGCCTTGCTTTGTGGCTATTGGCACATGCCTTCATATATCAGAGTATCTTGTATTCTTTTGTAGTACCCCTAACAGGGTAAAAAGTGCTCTGCACATACTATGAAAAAATTTGTTATCCTTTCAAGCCAAATCACCCTCAATATTTGCTTACAGGTATTAAAGATTAGTCACACATATCAATTTCAAGAAAAGAGCTCAACTTCTCCTTTTTCCATTCACTTATCTCAGCACACCTATAAAAAGCAGAAAACATCATATTCTCATACAATTCGACCAGCAGTGAAAACTGGTACTATCTTCCCACAGAGCAAACTATTAATGCATATCAGAAATCTTTAAGTATACCACCTGGCCCATCAATTATATTCCTAAACATCAACACTAAGGAAAAACTTACAGATGGGAACAAAAGGTCACTTAACATGCAGTACTGGTTTTGATGTATCCTAACCTCACAAAGGAAACAATCTTGAGTCAAACAAAAAAAGGGGGGGGGGGGACACCTGGGTGGCTCAGTTGATTAAGCATCCGACTTTGGCTCAGGTTGTGATCTCACGGTTTGTGAGTTCAAGTACTGTGTCAGGCTCTGTGCTGACAGCTTGGTGCGTGGAGCCTGCTTCAGATTCTGTGTCTCCAATCTCTCTCTGTCCTGCCCCCATTCGTGCTCTCTCTCAAAAATGAATAAACATTAAGGAAAAAACAAACCCCTCACAGATGTGAACAAAAGACTTGGCAAGCAATGTTTATTCAATGGTTAGTTTTTAAAAAGAAAATAAATCTGTAGTCTTACCAAGTAGAGAAATCTTTGTAAATTTTAATGGCTGCACTTTACACGACCAGAGGAATTAAAATTTTAAAAATTAGGAAAAATTATAGATTATCCCAAAAAAGATACTGATAAAATAAATCATGTACAACCAAAACAATGATTTCCAGGTCCATAATCCTTTATCTTAAATCCTAGGGGCCAAATGTGTTTTGGAATTAAGAACTTTTTTATTATTAAGGTAACAGTGCATATAATCTATTAAGACATTCCCAGGAGCATCCCAGGAGCAATTTCCAATAATCAGTTACATTAATAGTTCTATAGTGAATATATGAATACACAAATGACCTGTTTCTATTTTTTGTATTTAAATTCTGTGGATAAGAGACTGTGACACTGTACAATGCAACCATGAAAAATGGTGGTAAAGCTATGAACAGAGCTTTTCCTAAATGCAGTCTTGTTATAAAAAACATAATGCAGTTTATGTGTACATGTTTATGTGTAAAACACATGCACACATTTTAAAGGCATACCAAAATGCTAAAGATTTCTCTAGGTGGTAGGACTAGAGTTCATTCTATTTCCCTGTTAGAAAAATTTTCATTTTATATCTTAGAAATAACACAATAGTAATTTCTTTAAAACTAATAAATGCCACCACCTGTAACTCTAAAACCGGCCAAAATTCCAGACAGATGGAAACTTTATAATTTAGCTCTCATTACAAATACAAACTTTCACTTTTCACACCTAAAACAAATCCTTCCCACAAGACTTTTCTGAACAAGTCTCTTCTAGATCCCAGCTTTATTCATCTGAGATTCCCTTGCTTTTTCAGCAACAAAGAACTACTCTTATTCACACATCATGGTAGCCAGCATTGTCCAAACTGCCAAATCTAAGAGCAGCTCTCAATGCAGTCCAGACAGCTGTATCCGGACTGTTTTCTCAACAAGACAACTGGAGCACGTATGGGTTAATATGAGGTCCAGGAAAGGACCTTTAAAACACAGTTGTAATATGTGTGTGTGTGTGTGTGTGTGTGTGTGTTGTATCATATTTAAGGATTTTTCTTTTGAGATTAGTCCTTATATATTTTGAAGTCAATGTATCTGTTTTTCAGTGAAGTGTTAATGATATATGTAATTGTGTATGTTGTAAAGGTCCTTTCTTGGCAACACAAAAAAACCTGGATTATTTCCAGATACACTATTTGTAAAATACAACAGTGAAAACCATTGCCTCCGAACACTTTCACAGGACATTAATAAAAGCTCCTCTAGGAACAGAGCAGTAAACAAGGCAGATAAGGTAAGGACATTCATGAGGTTTCCATTCTAGTGGGAGACAGTAATTAAATATTTAGAAGAGCATAGTGTGAAAGTTTTGAGACAGGGAAAAAGCTTGCTATCTTCAAGAAACAGCAGTAGGCCTGTGGAGCTGAGGAGGAACAAGAATTATGGATACTCTTTACTAGATGGCTAAGGTAATTAGATCTGACCCCTAACACTTTGTAATTAATGGGTCCCTATCTTGAATATTTTATAAACTCCCAAATTAGAAACTCCTATACACATGTTTAAGTACAAAAACATCTAGAAATATATTTGGGTAGTGCCTGATCTTACACTTATGGACCATGAAAACAGGCAAGTGAAAATATCTGTGCACTTACAGAATTTTTAAAGGAAAAAACATATCATAGTGGAATTCTGGATAATCTAGAAATTTTTCTTTGCCTCCAAAGACGATGCAAACCTAAAAGGCTGTTTTATAAAACTGTTTCGCGTATCAATAAACAATCAACAAAGTGAATAAAAATATCAACAACAAACATACCTTTGGTGAGATGATACTTTCCACACTGCTCTCTAAATTACACTCAAAGACATGGGCTTTGGTTAGCTTCTTATCCCAATGGGCTGCTAGCCAAATTTTGGCCAGAGGCCCTCTCTTACTGAGGACAAAATGTGCGTAGAACATTGTTCCGGCTGATTATGAAACAGGAGGAAATCTGAAAGGGAAAAGAGTTAATATAACTACCATATGAAAACAAAGACTTATCAAGACATATAAGAAATCTGGAAATAAAAGTTTCCTATTCTTTTTAATATGAGAATTATGAAAGGTTGAGAACAGTATGCATTTATAAAAACAATCTGTGTTAGTTTTGAGAAGGCAAGACCCCAAAATATTAGGTGAAGGGGAAAGAGACAAAAAGAGTCCTATCATTTTCATATCCGAAATAAAAGTGCCAGGTTTTTTTTTAAGGTAAAAATTATCACCAGAAAACTCTAATTTCGAAGTTCCATCAAATGTTCATTCCATTCCTACCCTGATCACTGACTGTGGAAAGAGTCTGCCTCTGGGCAAAAGCTAGAGAATATATTCTTCATTGCAAGAAAAGTAGGTCTAAGAATACACAGGCACAGATATTAATCAATGTGTAAGTTTCCATTTTTAGAACCTCATTAACAACGATTCTCAGATAGATGCTTTATATGACAATTGCTACCTCATGACAAGCACTGTGCTAACAAGCAGTTCATACTGTACCAAATAAAAGTAGGTGGGTTGGCCCACCTTTACACATGAGTAGTTTAGAAAAGCCGAGGCTTAAAAAACATTATATATATAGTTTTCTCAACTCAGGAACTTGAAAAGCACTTATCCAGTTATACTTTACACACTAACTTCCAAATAGTGATACAGTGTAACATTTATCTTATGACAGAAATAGTCTCAGTAGAAATACAAGTGTTATTCACATTTTTCTGTCAGCAAGCTATATTATCAATATAAAAGAAAAAAAAAGGCAACCTAAAATCTCCAGTTTATAGAGTACATTAACTGTGTATGTTTCCTTCATTTCTTGTGTTGGTATTTCCTTTCATTTTCTCTTACATACAAGATTAAAAAAATGTATTTTGCCAGATGAAATTTTTAAAAAATGTCCATGACTACAATAAGATATACAAGTCCTGTTTTTACAGAAGTGAAGCACACCCATAGTAGAGAAGTACTTAAACATTTCTATAATATTTTTCATCTTGAAATAATTATAGATTCACAGGAGTCCCAGAAATAGTACAGAGATCCCACTTACCCTGTAACCAGTTTCCCCCAATGGTGACACCTCATATACAGTTATCAAAACCAGGACACTGACATTGGTGCAATGTGTATGTATAGTTCTATGCCATTTTATCACATGTGCAGATTTGTGTAACCACCACTGCAAGTGAATAAGATACAAAACTAGTTCCTCAGCACAAAGCTCTCTCATCTCCGATCCTTTTTAACTGTCACCCCCATTCCTTCCCCTCTAGCATTCCTAAGTCCCAGCAACAACCACTCTGTTCTTTATCTCTAATTTGGTCATTTTGAGGTCATATAAATAGATTCTTACAGCGTAAGAATTTTTGGATTCAGCAGTCTAAAACTCTTTAAGATCCACCAAAGTTGTTGCATGTTATCAACAGTATGTTTCTTTTTATCGCTGAGTAGCATTCCATGGGATAGACACACCACCATGTGGTTTGTCAATCACCTACTGAAGGATATTTGGTTGTTTCCAGTTTGAGGATGTTTCAAATAAAGCTGCTATAAATATCTGTGTATACAGACTTTTGGTGAACAGAGTTTTCATTTCTCTAGGGCAAAAGTCCTGAAGTAGGATTGCTGGGTAGCACCATAAGTGTATGCTTATTATTTTTTTAATGTTTATTTTGAGAGAGCAAGCATATGCATGTGCATGCAACTGGGACGGGACAGAGAGGGAGAGAGAGAATCCTAAGCAGGCTCCAGGATGTCAGTACAGAGCCCAATGCGGGGCTTGATCTTAGAACTGTAAGATCAATGACCTGAGCCAAAATCAAGAATGAGATGCTTAACTGAACCACCCAGGTACCCCTATATGTCTTAAAAGAAACTTTAACATAATGCCTACCAAAATCCTACACAGCTTTTTGTATAGCCATTAACAAGATTTCTGTAATATTTCTTCAGAAAGGCAAAGGAATGAGAATAGCTAAAACTATTTTTAAATAAAGAATACAGTGGGATGAATTTGTCTAACCAATTTCAAGATTTACATAACATAGCTACAATAGTCAACATTGTGTGGCAGAAAGAAAAACACACAGATAAATGAAACAGGACATGAACCCAGAAATCCACATACATAACTCCAACTAATTTTTCACAAAGATGAAGAAACTTGACAAAGGGGAAAGGATAGTCTTTTTAGCAAATGGTGATTGGATATCATCCACATGAATCTTGATCCAAAGCTCACACATTATATAAAAAGTAATTCAGGGGTGCCTGGCTGGCTCAGTTGGTTGAGGGGCAACGCTTGATTTTGGCTCAGGTCACAATCCTGTGTTGGTTTGACCCCCGCATTGGGCCTGTGTGTGACTATAAGCTGGCAATGCGGAACCTGCTTGGGATTCTCCAGACTCTCTCTTCCCCTGCCCCCACTGTCTAATAAATACCCTTAAAAAAAAAAAAAAAAAGTAATTCAAAATAAATCAGAGACTTAAATGTAAAACTATAAAATTTTTAGAAAAAAACCAGAGGGGAAAACCTTTAGTACCTAAAGCTTGGGAAGAATTTTAGACAGGACACCAAAACCATGTCCCATAAAGAGAAAAAAAGTAATAACTGGCCTTTATTAAATTAATAAATTTTGTCCTATAAAAGAGTTCACTGAGAATGTAAATATACAAAATGGGAGAAAAAACTGAAAATGACATATTTGACAGGAACCTAGACCAGAATAAAGAATTCAAAAACGCAAGTAAAAATGTCTAATTAGAGAGGCACCTGTGTGGCTCAGTCCATTAAGTGTCCAACTCTCGGTTTCAGCTCAGGTCATGATCTCAGAGTTTCCTGAGTTTGAGTTGTAGGGCTCTGTGTGGGTATCCAGGAGCCTGCTTGAGATTCTCTCTCCCTGTCTCCCCCCACCCCCACTTGCACACTGCATGCAAGCACTCTCTCAAAATAAACTTTAAAATATCTCATTAGAAAATGTGCAAAAGAAATGATGAAAAATTCACAGGAAAAGATATACTAAAGAATAAACAAGAAAAGATGCTCAATATCACTAGTCATGAAGAAAATGCAAATTCAGACCCATGAGACATCACAGCACATTATTAAGACCTAAAATAAAAAAAATACTGGCAACATCAAAGGTGGGTGAAGATACAGAGAAGCTTCACCTCTTATATACTGTCAGTGGGAATGTACAATTTCTTTTGAATTAGCTTAAAAAAATCCAGAGAAAGTTAACTCTAATTTTCATGTTTTTGCAGAGACTGTAAATTTTAAAATGAGAATCTGAAATTTTTGAGATTTTTGCTTATTGTACGTTGAATTAACCGTGCTCATTCTTTCCTGTAATGTACAGAAAATATATATTAAACATATCAGAGACAAGAGATTTAATGCCTGTTTAAAAAAATGTTTGAAAGGGTCGATGGAGGATGGTGGTGCAAGAGTAATTCAGTCAGGTTTGCCTCTTCTCCGTTTTCCATCACTTAATAGCAAAGGGTCCTGAAATTAACCCTCAATCGCTGAACCAGACACTTCAGGGGATTATTCATTCATACTAGGAAAACTGTCTCAAAAGGAAAAAAACAAAAACAAAAACAAGAGGCTACAGGCTTCATCAACTGCCCAATGTTATGAATTCTTTCCTTAAACGTGACTAAGGAATATGAAAAGTAGGAAGAATTCAGATTAAACACTCCAAGCTTAAATTAGGTACCAACACCTCAAGTGTATCTTATGTCCTGCTCAGCAGTATATTTCAAAATATGCTTCCCATAATCAAAGAGAGCCTATGTTGCAAAGCAGTGCTTTTACTTTAAGCCTTAATGTTTGTTAACCTTAAAATTAAGCTGCCTCTATAGCACTATAAATAAAGTCTACAGGATTTTGCAGAAATCCAGTGTGGCAATCAATGTGTTCTTAGAAACACAGTGGCTGTCAGGCACAAGAAGTCCCAATTTTCACTACAGAAGATAGCTATATTCCAAATAAAAATCTCCTTAATATTTAGATCTTAGAATACTGCCTGCTGCATGACAACTACTAAATATGTACTTAATAAATAAGGAAATGAAATACACCAAGTGATCTCATAATTGACATATGTAAAAAATTCTGGAAATTTCAGAAATTAAAACTACTAGCACTTTCCAACAGGTGTCAGCAACTCATGGCCAGAACTTAAGCTGCTAGTCAGTGTACCATGCCCAGAATATCCCAGTTATGTGAAGGCAAAGATTCCTAAATAGATGCTTTCTTGGCATGGGGTGGGGTAACTAAAGCAAAGTGATGCTAAAATTGTTCCGGGAAACAATTAGCAAGAGGAAATCACCCTAATAACTATAAGAGGCCTGAAGCACAGTGGTGGATCAACTACTGGCTTCTATCTTAATAAGGAGAAAGTACAATTTTTTTAAACAATTTTTTTCTTACTATTACCAAACTTTAACCTTAAAAAAAAAAGTTGATTAATCTCTGTAGATGTTGAAGATTCTAAATCTGTTAATCCTTTGTAAAAGATCTTAGCATAAAGCCTACATTTGGCCCAAGAGCAGAGCTTAAGCCATTTTAGGATTTCTCATTTTTTTCTAAAACAGCAAACTTTTTTCAATATATCCTAAAAAGTAAATTAAGTCTAAAGTGAAATGACAAATCTATTTTAGAACAGATTTAGAAATGGAAAAAATGGCAATTTATGATCTAACCAAAAAAAGGGCAAATTACAGCTATGCTTCTACAATATTAGTCGTTATGTATGGTATTTAACTCATCTGTTAGAAATCAGGGCAGGACAATGGTTGTATAAACTCGGATGACCTCTTTCAAGGGCAATTTTCCAACATCTTATGAAAATCTCAAACACCTGAACCTGAAACTGCACCTCCAGTAATAATGTCAACGACACACCTAGAGATACATAACAACAACAACAAAAAAGTTAAAAACTGATGTGTCCATCCTCTTCATGACAGTCACATGAGGTGGGCACCAGCCCATTTTACACAGGAGGAAACAGAGAAAAGGAGAGGACAAAGGTCACTAGCATTTAATGCAAGTAGAACTTGAATTTCAGAGCTCACACCTCTCACTGCAACTGTGTTGCCTTGCCAGCATGTCTTTTAATGGCAAAATATAAATAACTTACCTAGCTGCTAATTAGTGACTTTTAACAAATACACCCATATAACAGAATTCCATGCAGGCTTAAGCAATAATTACATATGTATATGTATTTTTTTTTAAAGGAAGGTCTGCCTGTAATATATATTTAATGCACTTACATAAAATATCTGTGGTGTACAAATGAAACTGCTGACACTGGTTTCCTTTGGAAAGCGGGTCTGCTGGGAAAGTGTCACCTATCTTTTTGTACTGTTTGACTTTAACTTGGAACATACACAAATACCATCTACTCAAAGTAAAACATATTATACTGAAAGTCAAGACACAATCCTGCTCTGCTATTAACTAGCAACTTAAGCTACTAAGTCTGTGTGGTTCATTTTCACAAACTATAAAAACCTGGAAGGTTGAAATTCGGTGATTTACTAACCTTGGAAAACATCTATACCTAACTCAGATTAAGAATGTGATATCTCCAAAGGGCGTTGGGGATTGTTTCAGGAACAGAAGTTATTTCCAACCCTGAGGCTAGAGCTCCCCACCCTTCTGCTACTAACATTCTTTGAACAACAGTTTTACAATCAAAAGGTCCTGGATTCAAATCCAAATCCCTCCTGCTTTGTTCTGTAATGGTTAAAAGTTACCTAACAATGGAGTCTTAGCTCTCACATCTATAAAATGAGGACGTTAATCAAACAGGGCAAGGAGAATGAAGCAGAACAGCAAACCAACACAATCCCACCAAGATGTAAATAAAGAGTAAATTCGAAAAAAAAAAAAATCTCACGGCAGAAAATACAAAAGCATGATCATGCCTAACAACCTGACATCACAACATTTAAACAAAAAACACAAAACCTTCGTTTCTCAAACATTGTAAGTTTCCCTTCTGCACCAAACTCCCCCCACAGCCCACCAAACCTGTCACTATGAAAGACAGTTTTTCATAAACAAACAAAAAAGTTAATAAGGTTACTCTTTACCAATGTAATTCTGACTTGTGCATGAAAAGCACTATGTCCATTAGTTCTACACTGCTGTCACCTCAACCATTTACGAACTGTTAAATAATTTAATCACTGGATATGGTATATGTCCTCATCGGTGTCTTTCTAAAAATATAAGTTGTCTCCAACATTAAAAAAATAAAATTTAATGACTCTACAACTTAGGAAAGCTTCTCCAACCTGTCTCTAAAATTCTGCCGTTTCACATAGCTCACTGGCATTTGCAACCATTTTTTAAAAAGAATTTTTTTCTGGAATTCAGTGATGATTCTAAACAGCATTATGAGAGCAAATATTAACGTCTGCTTGCAAAGAGAGCTGACAGACATAAGCCTTTACCAGAAATCCTTAAAAACACAAGATTGGTTCTGAACCCTTAAGACAGTCTAACAATCATTTAGGGTGGGCAGACAAGCCCTCCAGGGTTTCCTTCTTTCAACTTTGAAAGAATGCCACTAGGTCTGGCACCACAACTAGACAGTGTCACCCCACTCTACCACAGCAGATCAATCGCAAAGACTTTCTCAGCGAGGAGAAAGACATCAAACATTGGCCAGAAACCACCTTCCCAAAGCATCTCTGTATCAACGTCCAAACACTCAATATCCCTAAAGATGAGAAAAGTGGGGGGGGGGGGGACCAATTATGCTAATTTCCTAAGAATCAGAAGCAACTTCCCTTGGTCGCGTTTTCTATTGGTCTGTCCAGTATGTAACATTCCCAACGTAAAATATTTCCTTTAAAAAAGGGGAAGGGGAGCAGCAGTCCCTGGCGAGGGGCCCACAGCGGCCGCCTGGGCAGTGCCCGCACATCTCCGACCCCCACACGCACGCTCGGCAGACGGTGGCTGCCCCTCCGAGCTGCCATCGCCGGCGCCGCCCCGCCGCCGCCGCCGCCCGCCCCGCGCCCCGCGTCTTCCTGGACAGCCATTTTTACCCGAGTAGGCGGCCCAGTCCCAGAGCGGGCTCGTTCAAACCTTCTCCGCCTCTCCCGCCCGCACCCAGGGATCCCTCGGCCTCCTCGGGGAGACGTGGCTCCCGAGGGACCGGCGGAGTAACGGCTTTTTCGGTCTTGGAACGGACCAGAACCAATTGTTACCAAACAAGCGATAATGCGGGCCGAGGTTGCGCGGGTCCTGGCCGAGGGCGGGCCCAGGGAAAGCGGCCTGGGCGGGCGGCGCTGCCGTTCCGGAGCTCGGAGGGTGGTAGCACGGCCACTGTCCCGGGACACGGCGAGCGCTTTCCTCCCTCGCTCTCCCTCCCCGCCCCGCCGCAACACCCCCAGAGTCCGGCTCCAGGGTGGCTGGAAAGCAGGGAAGGGGTAGGGGGAGGGAGCCGGAGGATAAGAGGGGCTGGCCAAATATCTTACCTTGTACTCCGCCGGGAGCTGGGCGGGCTGGGTGGCCTGGGGAGGGGGAAAAGGGTCGGGGGAGGGGGCGGGGAAAGGGGGGGAGCCCCTGTGAGGTGTAGCTTCGGAGCAGCTCCCGCCGCCGCCACAGCCACCGCCTCCTTTCCGATTCACTCAAACAAACAAGATGGCCGCCGTTACGCCGCGGCTCTTCCTGCCGCCCAAAACCTCGGTTCAAATCGGCAGGATGTTTACGGTCAAAATGGTACATATGCGCCTGCGCAGCCAGCCTTGGACCCCGAAGGAGGGGACGCAGGCGCAGTGATCATTTCCTTTTCTTTGGACCCCGCCCTCTAGTTGTGCAGCCCCGAACTGAGCATGCGTCAAGGTGATTTTTGGCCAAAGCGTCTTCAAGCTTAGAGGACCCGGCAGACAGCGCACGCGTAGTGCTTGCCAGTGAAGTGACTTAATCGTTATCCTTGTGCTAGCTTTAGAGGGAAGAGCTGTCGTTGTTGCCACGACACAAACTCATTTTAATGGTTCTGTAGTGACGAAGGTAGCTTAAACAAACTCCATAAAATCTAGCGGTTTATTCAGTCAACCTAGATGGTCTTCCCTGAACCATATATTGTGATAGTTGGGGTCGGGGACATAGTGATGAATACAACAGAGATAGAACCTGCCTCCATGAAGCTTTCAGAATAGCTAGGGAGGGATTTTTGAATTTTTGGACAGGCTTGTGGCACAAAAAAAGCCAAATGTACAAGGAGACCAAAAAGTAGGGCAGTTGGAAGAGAAGGTCTTTCTTAAGGAATTTTGCAGCTGGGATGTGGAGGTTGAATCCCAGGAAGAGAGAACAGCGTGTACAAAAGTCCTGTGGCAGTAGAGAACAAGCTAGGGACAGAGGAAAAAAAGAAAGTCATGTGTCTGCACACTGATGGAGGATTCTGCATTTTAGAAAGGTCATCCAGGCATATTGGAGAGGACTAGAGTAAATGACCAAGTGTAGTGTGTGTGTGTGTGTGTGTGTGTGTGTGTGTGTGTGTGTGTTTTAAAGGAAATAAAACCGATAGGAAATGGTAACTGATTTCTTATGGGGTTGTGGTAGAGGGAGGGAGCGTAAAGATGATTCCTCTGGTTTGGGACTTACTTGCAAGGATTATACGGTCTAGACTAGGGAGCCATACACTGACACAGCAGATGGAGGAAGGTGATGTGAATGTTAGTTTTGTTTCATTTTTATTTGTTGTCCAGCTCACCATCGAGTTTCTATTCTCTCATTGGCTTCTTTAACAGATCTCTCTGCGTCCACTCTTGTTCTTCTTCAATTAGTTCCCTGCAATGCATTCAAAAGAACCTTTGCAAAACACATGTGTGATCACTCCCCTCCCCTTTAATTATTTCATAGCTTTTAAGCTGTTACCCAGAATCCTTGATGTAGACCCTGTCTCCTGCTCCAGCTTCCTCTTCTGCACCACCCTAACCCCCTGCACTGTGCTCCAGTCACTCTACTTTTAAAATCATCAAATGCACTATGAGTACTTCTGCCTCAAGATTTTTGCATTGGCTGTTCCTTGTGCTTAGTACAGTCTTGCATTTCTAACCCCTTCCCTTAGTCTAATTATTTTTTTTTAAATCTTGTTCTTAAAACTTTTTAATATTTGCTTATATTTAAGAGAGAGAGAGCAAGCAAGCATGAGGTTGGGGGTGGGGGTGGACAGAAATATGGAGATAGAATCCAAAGCAGGCTCTAGGCTCTGAGTTATCAGCATAGAGCCTGGTGCGGGGCTCAAATTCACGAACCATGAGATCGTGACCTGAGCTCAAACCAAGAGTCTGATTGATACTTAACCAACTGGGCCATACAAGCACCCCTTTAATCTTTTTTTTTTTTTTTAATGTTTAGTGTGAAGAGGGGGAAGAGACAGAGAGGGAGATAGAATCCCAAGCAGGCTCAGTGCTGTCAGCACAGAGCCAGACATGGGGCTCAAATTCACAGACCATAAGACCATGCCCTTAGTCTCTTGATTTTCCATATTTTAGTTCCACAGTTACTTCCTCAGAGTCTACCCTGATCTTTGGTATTACTTAAAGTAGTGTTATTGCTGTAAAATAAATCCCCTCCCTGCCCCAAATTTGAGGGCTTTACAAAATGGCCCTACCAGCTAGTTACTGCCTATATGGGGCTAATAATTTTCAGGTTTGTTGAAAGAATTAAATAAGATCATATATACAAAGTATGTAGCATAATGCTTGCAACTGAGTTATTACTCAGTAAATTGTGGCTATTATTCTTGTTCCTTCTACTTTCTGAGCAATGAAATAGCAAGGTATGGCAAATATTTATCAGAACTCAAGTTTTAAGAACATTGAAAATAACTGGATACTCTAAATGTCCCTCTTAACTATACCCTATGTCCATTTTGTAATCCGTATTTGAAAATCTCTCTCTCCCGTCCTTCTCTCTCTCCTTTCACTCCTACTCTCCCTCCAGGATGAATTCCCAAGGTGATATCACTTCTTTCCTTGTGAGCCATTTTTATTCCTAACCATTAGATCTCTACCCAAGCCCACCTTCCCTTTCATGGATTTTTATATAGTTTCCTCACATATAGCTCTAGTTGCCTAAATCTGCTGAATTTGATTCCTCTGAACAAGGTTTATGTTCTGTTTGGGCTTAAAGTCCCATGCTATCAACATCTCCTTGTATCCAAAATGTCAAGTTAATTTTTCTTGTTACAGAAGTTAGCTGCAGTCAATATCTCCTTTACCTGGAAATACTTATTTGATGATTCTGCATGTTAATTTTAAGAACTGTGGATTTGTTTGAATGAAACCATGACAGGACTGATTTAAATCAGCTTTAATCTTCCTGTGGTTGACAATATTCTGTTTTCCTTTTCTGATTACACAGTTGATGATTTGTGTGATTTTGGACAATCACTGTCTGAAGAACGGGAGGCTGCCACTGCCCTGAGTATGTTTATGAAAGCAGCTGTATTCTTGCTGTCTTACTTCACAATGACATGCACACACACATGCATGCAGACTTCATGTGAAACAAAAATGGTTACAGAGGAAAATGACCAACTGACAGAATTATTTAAGATTTACACACAGTTTTGTAGACTTACTCCTATGAATTGCCAAATTTTAAAAGGAGACTTATCTTATTTAAAAAAAAAAAAGGTACGTAGGATCATATATGGTACGTAGGAGGCATTAGCTTAGGAGAGAAATAAGGCAAATGGATAGATGTTCAGGAGTATTTCAATGTTAGTAACGTGTGAGTATTGAGCATGTGGCACCATAAATTTTAAAAATTTTATTTAAATAAAGAAAAATCAAAGTATAAAATGTTTGTTGCATGAAACAATCTTTATTAAAGAAAACCTAGAAAGAGTGAATAGCCTTTTTAAGATTCTGGGCTAAGCAAAGAAATGGACAGAAAGTAACTGGGAAAACAATTGTATATCCTGGCTTTTCTTCTGATGTCAACAATATCCTTTTTATCTTTAAAAGGGACTGTACAGACACCTGGGTGGCACAGTTGGTTAAGTGTCTGACTCTTGATCTTGGCTCAGGTCATGATCACTTGGTTTGTGAATCTGAGCCTGCTTGGGATTCTATCTCTCCTCTCTACCCTTTCCCCACTTGTGTGCGCTCTCTCTTTATCTCTCAAAATAAATAAACTAAAAAAATTAAAAAATAGAGACTATGATTTTGATAAAAAAGGGAATGCATTTTAAGGACAACAATCATAGTCAAAAGAGGTTGAGGGCAAAACATGAATATATCAATCTTAATATGCTTAGATATTAAGTAAATGCCTGGGCAATAGGGTGTGTATGAGAGGAGCTTCATGAGCCCTAGAAATGGCAGATTTCACTCACCATCACATGCTTTGGGCAGGTGGGTGTGAGTGAGTCAGTATTGTACTCTGAAGAGGGGCTGCAGATCTCTCTGTCCAGGTGAACAAAATGGTCAGGCACGTAGGTGTCAGCAAAGAAAAACCACCAGAGGCCAGAGCAGGCCCAGGGATGTTGGAGGTCTGTGGGCCAGGTGGGACTGTGAGTGTCCAGAACTGAGGGGGAAGCTGCCGAAGCAGAGGCTGATCAGGGTCTATGTTAATCACTTGGACTTTTCTCAGAAACCTTCATCATACTAACCTGCATTTGAATGTTGAGAGCAGTTTTAAATCTTTAGTTGGGAGTTTTTGTCAGTCACTATTTTGATGCATTTCTTCTGTCTTCAAAAGCCCGTCATCTCTTCTGTGCATTGTGCCACACCTTTGCGAATAATAGGTGTTTATCCAAAAGCAGATGGATAATGTTTCCTGGAACCCGTCTAACCATTGCAGAATGCAGGCATTTTTGTTGTTGTCACACGATATACTTTGTTCCTTTCATTCTGCAAAACTGCTTCCTAAAAATAGTAGGGCAAATTGGAAGAAAATAAGTTGGGGAGGTCTCTTAAATCCTATACAACAAACAAAAATGTTAACATCTTAATGAAAAATCCTTGCAAACTTAAAAAAGGCATATTAAGTTACCATTCATCAAAGATGAATATATAGTAAATAGAGTACTTTTCCTAAAAAGAAGGGGAAAGTGGCTTGATGGAAGAGGTGTAAGGGGAGGCAGAAGCTGCTGAGGTAGGAGGCAAGGAGAAAATGCACTGAGATCAGGGAAACTCCAGGAGCAAGCACTTTAGAGACACAGCATGTGGCTAAACTGAGCCAAGAACTGACCTGAAGTGATTGGGCATGATGTACAGTCCCGTGCTTTCTGTGGTGAGGTGCTCAGCTGTGTTACTTGCTTTGCATTAACTTGATGGGGGCAGAAAGTTAATGTGCTGGGGAAAGGGATCATACTTGACTTAATAGAATTTCCATGCTATTTGGAAATTATTCCCCTCTCTCTTATCCTATGTGAGGAATTAACATTATTATATAAACTCACACCGAAAAATAACCAACTGAAATTCTTTCCCTAAAGACTAAATCAGGCGAACTTTATTATCAGTGAGTTCTGGTATATTTATGGCAGAATGGAAGGGAGTGATGCTCGTTTAACTTTAATAGATTTATAGCTTGGGAACTTGTTAAATTGCAGATTTGCAATTGGCAGTTTAGGGTGGGGTCCAAAATTCTATTTTTTGTTTGTTTGCTTTTTTTGTGTGTGGGGGGGTGGGCAGGTGGGCAAGATTCCAGGTAATTCTGAGGCTGCTGGTATGTGAACCATATCAAGGAGCAAAGATTTTTTTTTTTTTTTTTACAAAACAGACTTTGGAACCAGTTTATTTTGTAATGCCCAGAATTCGGGAGTCCCCCAGAAATGAACCACCAGAGTCCAGAGTCAAAGCCAAAAAGCAAGGGTCGTTTATTGCAGGTTTGAACCCGGGCCTCTGCTCACTCCAAGCTGGTGGAATGGAGAGAGCCAGAGAGCCCCGAACAAAGATGGGGTAGGACTTTTATGAGTTTGGGAAGGGGGAGTTACAGGAAATTGTGACATAGGTACAGTGATCCAATTATTATTATACAATATTATTGACAGCAGGTTTAACCATTCACACTGCCCAGGGTACTTGTTACTTTTGGGACCCAATCACAACATTTAGAGTATTGACCAATCACAGAGTGGGCCCAGGACCCTCACGTAGGGTGTGACTAGGACCTTCATGTAGGGCGTGACTAGTCTTAACCTCCATCTTTAGGCCCGCCCCCAGAAATGTTAATGGTGTTAGGGGGCCTTCAAGGTCAGAGGGGAAACCCGAATCAAATCTGCATTCTTACAATTTCATGGCTTTTCCATTTAGCTGTGTGACCTTCACCAAGTTGCTCAACTTCTCTGAAACTCAATTTTCTTATCTGTATAATTAAGCCTCATGGGCGTGGTGTTCATTGCCCAAGGCGATCTAAAGGATCATAGTTACTATTTTAATATTAATTACAGTTGCATCTCATACTTTTCTCCTTCCTATTGATATAGTATAAAGATCTAGATTGAGTTCCATGATAAAAACTGAGAACTACTTCCCCAAATCTTTCCCTTTTCCTTTACTTTGGAACATGGCCTCAGGTAAAACATTACATTTCCCAACCTCCCTTGCATATAGGTGTGGCCAAGTGAGTCTGTTCTACACAGTGATATGTGAGTGTTCTTAAAAGATTTTTATTAAAAATTTTTTTAACATTTATTTATTTTGAGAGAGAAAGACACAGAGTGTGAGTGGGGTAGGGTCAGAGAGAGAGGGAGACACCGAATCAGAAGCAGGCTTCAGGCTCTGAGCTCGATGTGGGGCTTGAACCTATGAACGATGATATCATGACCTAAACCAAAGTTGGCCGCTTAACTGACTGAGCCAGGTGCCCCAAAAGATTTCTTAAAAAAAAAAAAAAAGCAGCCCAGACTTCTTTTTCCTCCATCTTGCTACTTGGAATGTGGGAGTGATCGCTGGTGCTGCACAGTCATCTTGGACCATGAGACCAAGGGTTATGCTAAGGATAGTAGAGTAGTGAGAAGGACATGTTTGGACCCATCGTAACTTTACAGAGCTCTCATGTGACCTCTCAAGTGTCCATCTTCAGACGTCTTTCTTATAACCTAGAAATAAAGTCATGTCTTGATATTTTTGTTTTTTCTGTTATTTGCAGCTGCATCTAATCCTCACGGATACAAACACATATCTGGTTCAAGTGCTTTCTTTATAAGATACAAGGGATATAAAAATGAATGTCTGCAAATAGCTCAGTCTTATATGTTACATCATTTGGTTGTCTTTCATAAAGTACTGTTTTATAATTTCATTGAAAGAATTTTGTCACCTATAAACTTCACTTTCAAACACCCTCTTCCCTCATTATTTTTTTGGACATGCAGATAAGTCTCCCACCAAATATGTTCTGTAAGGTCGCAGGTCTGAACCAAACTGACTCTAATCAGTAGACAATAGAAGGGCACACATTGCCCAAGGCAGAAGGGACCACTCTTGTAATACCCTTAACATTTCTAAGGGCAGGCCTAGAAATAGAAGCTATAGGTAATCACTTATTGCTTAAGGCTAGTTACACCCTACATGAGGGTCCTGGGTCCTGGGTCTACTCTGTAATTGGTTAACACTCTAAATGTTGTAATTGGATAAACCTGCTGTCAATATTGTATAATAATGATTGGATCACTGTACCTATGTCACAATTTCCTGTAACTCCCCCTTTCCAAACTCATAAAAGCCCTACCCCACCTTTGTTCGGGGCTCTCAGCATGGATCCACTGCACTGGTAAAGGCTGTGAGCCTGAGTTTAGGCCCCAGCGAGCCTAAGTCCTTAATAAAACCCTTTGCTTTTGCATGGGTGACTCCGTCTCCCTGGCGGTTTCTGGATGATAAAGAAATCTTGGGTATTACAGTTCTGCCAAGTCTTTGTCATACATTCTTTTTAAATTATGAGGGAGATGGGGCACCTGGGTGGCTCAGTCGGTTAAGCCTCTGACTTCGGCTCAGGTCAGATCTCATGTTTGTGGGTTCGAGCCCTGCGTCAGGCTCTGTGCTGACAGCTAGCTCAGAGCCTGAAGCCTGCTTCTGGTTCTGTGTCTCCTTCCCTCTCTGCCCCGCCCCCTCTCATGCTCTGTCTCTCTCTGTATCAAAAATAAATAAAAACATTTAAAAAAATTAAAAAATTATGAGGGGGAAAATCAGGACCTGTTGATCAAAAGTCATGACCAGTTTCTCCAGGATCATCCTTTAGCTTTCCCAGTCACCAGCTTCATGGTGAAGAAATAAATGTACATGTTTCATCCCAAGATTTGGCAGTTTCCTACTTAGAGCTTAAGTTCACTGGGAATACTTCATGCTTTTCCCTCGAAGGCAGCATTTCATGTTATCTGAAATTGTTAGTAGATCATGATTTTGTTGAGCTCCAGAAAGCTCTATTATGTTTCTCCCCAAGATACTATCTCCAAAACCAAATAGCATTTTCTTTGGCCATGTCAAGTCCATATGGGAAATCTCTGCACATAGTGTAGAATTATGAAGGTGTAGCAATCATGGGTTATTCCTGGGATAGAGTTTTCTCACTAGCACCTTTTCCTCTTTAGAATTTTATTGAGTATAGGTAACAAGAGCTGTTTCTCTCATTGGTCCAGAATTAATTATTCTTTATTGGCAAAGGTGCATCTGATAGAAAACTCTTTTCTTACACACTATCCTTCTTGTCTGGAATCAGTTGGATTTAATTTGTTAAAGTTTTACTACAACCACTCATAGGATTTTAAGTTGCCGAACAAAAATTTTAAAACTGGGAAATCTCAGGGCTCAGTCAATTGAGGTTCTGACTTCAGCTCAGGTTATGATTTCACGGTTCATGAGTCTGGGCCCCCCATTGGGCTCTCTGCTGTCAGCAGAGCCAACTTCAGACCCTCTGTCTCCCTTCATCTCTGCACCTCCCCAGCGCATGCTCTCCTTCTTAAAAATAAAAACATTAAAAAAAATACATTTAAAACTGGGCAAACTCTTTGTCCACTAGCTCATGGAAGGCCAGGTTCAAAAGGATGATGGTAAAGAATTATTTATTTTAGATATGAAGTGTTATTGTGGTTATATTTTTATTTTTTATTTTATTTTTTAAATGTTCCGATGCTTTATGTCTTTACTGATTTTTTTGGTCTAGTTGTTCTATCAATTTCTAACAAAGGCATGTAGAATTCTCAAGCTATAATTATGGAAATGATATCTCTCCCTTTATTTCTATCAATTATTAATTAATATATTAAATTTTTTAATGTCTTTATTCTTTTTCCCCCACCCCTATTTTTTTATTTGAGGGAGAGATAGAGTGAGTGGGGAGGGGCAGAGAGAGAGGGAGACGCTGTCAACACAGAGCCTGATGCACGGCTTGAACCGACAGACTGTGGGCCTAATTAATATATTTTAATTAACCCAGGCACCCCTAATTAATAGATTTTAAAACTCTGTTATTAGGTTTACACATATTTAGGAATATTATCACTTCCTAACAAATTCCTTTATCATTATAAAATGTCTTTATCATTGATAATGATCTTTGTCTTGCATTCTGTTTTATCTGCAGTTGATTCCACTCCACTCTTCTTATGGTTACTATTTGTATGGTGACTGTTTTTTCTGTCCATTTACTTTTTAAAAAATTAAAAACACGTTTTTATTAAGTTTTTATTTTAATTTCAGTATAGTTAACATACAGTGTTGAATTAGTTTCAGGTGTACAATAGAGTGTTTCAACAATTCCAAACATCATCATTAATTGCTCACCATGATGAGTGTACTCTCAATCTCCTTCACCTGTTTCACTTATCACCCCACCCACCTCTCCTCAGATATTTTAAATGAGTTTTATTTTAAATGAGTACCCTCAGTTAAAGTAATTTTTTTCAAGGGGCTCCTGGGTAGCTCAGTCGGTTAAGCCTCCGACTTTGGCTCAGGTCAGATCTCACGTTTGTGGGTTCAAGCCCTGCGTCAGGCTCTGTGCTGACAGCTAGCTCAGAGCCTGGAGCCTGCTTCTGGTTCTGTGTCTCCTTCCCTCTCTGCCCCTTCCCCTCTTATGCTCTATCTCTCTCTGTATCAAAAATAAATAAAACATTAAAAAAATTTAAAAAAAAGTAATTTTTTTCAATAGGAACATTTTTTACTTGAAGCATACTTCAGAATACATGGTTCTAAAAGATACATATAAAACATTTTATCCAAGAAAAATAGAATACACATTTTCTTTATGTATGCAAAGAAGAATCCTCTGGCTAAATCACATGCAAAGAGAAATAATAGATATCACAAATTTGAGAAGACTGAAATCATACCAATTGTATTTTCCAACCATAATTGTATAAAACTAGAGATTAATAATAAAACAAAGCTGGAAAAAATCAACAATGTAAATATTAAATATTACATTAAATATTTAAAATATTAAAAATTAATTTGTAAATATTCAACAGTACACTATTGCACCAGCAATGAGCCAGATAAGAAATAAAATGGCAAATCAAAAAAATACCTCAAAATAAAAGAAAAGGAAAACACAATATTCCCAAACCTATGGGATGCAGCAAAAGCAAATGTTAGAAATTTATGCTATAAATGCTTGTATTAAGATAAAAATTTCACATAAACAACATTACACCACAAGGAACTAGAAAAGGAAGGAACTTTGCTGAAATTTGCTAGAAGAAAAGAACAATAAAGAAAAATCAGAATAAACAATAACATAATATTGAAAATCATCACCAAAAAAAATCAATAAAAAAAATTGGTAATGCTTTACCTACCTTAACCAAGAAGAGAGAAGACTCAAAAACCAAAATGAGAAATGGAAGAGAAAACAATACAACAGATGACCACAGAAATAACATAGTGTGAGAACATCTCCGTAAACAATTAAGTAATAACTAATCAGACAACTTAGAAAACAAAACCCCAGATAATTCCTAAAAATACATGTTGTCAAGATTGAATCATGAATCTTGAATCCAAGAGGTAGGGAATTGTCTTAGATCAAGAACAAGAATGAAAGCTGTGTTAGAAACCAAAAATCTCCCAGCAAAGAACAGCCATGACTACCTGGGTGCATTGGTGAATTCTAGTAAACATTTAACTAATGGTAATCTTTATCAAAATCTTACAAATAATGGAATAGAGAGAACACATTCCAAATAATTCCATGAGGCCAGTACTACCCTAATACCAAAGCAGGATAAAAACAAGGTTAAAAAATCTGGTTTGTCCAATGTAAGTGTTGCTACTCCAACTTTCTTTTTATGTCCATTTGCATGATAAATGTTTCTCTACTCCCTCACTTTCAATCTGCAGATGTCTTTAGGTCTAAAGTGAGTCTCTTATAGATAGCATATGGATGAGTCTTATTTTTTTTTTCTCATCCATTCTGACACCCTATGTCTTTTGATTGGAGTATTTAGTCCACTTACATTCAACATAATTATTGATACTTTTTTTTTTGTCATTCATTTATTTATTTAAAATGTTTTTTATTTATTTTTGAGAGACAGAGAGAGATAGCAGGAGCAGGGGAGGGTCAGAGAGACAGGGGGATACAGAATCTGAAGCAGGCTCCAGGCTCTGAGCTAGCTGTCAGCACAGAGCCCGATGCGGGGCTCGAACCCACAAACTACAAGATCATGACCTGAGCTTAAGCCTGACGCTTAACCGACTGAGCCACCCAGGCGCCCCTCTTTTGCCATTTTATTACTTGATTTGTTGTTGTTTCTGGAGATTTTCTCTAATCTTTTCTTGTCTTTATCACTTGTGGTCTCTCCTTTGCACTAAAAGAGTCCCCTTTTGGGGCGCCTGGGTGGCTCAGTTGGTTAAGCCTCCCACTTCAGCTAAGGTCAGATCTCACATTCGTGGGTTCGAGCCCCGTGTCGGGCTCTGTGCTGACAGCTAGCCTGGAGCCTGCTTCTGGTTCTGTGTCTCCTTCTCTCTCTGCCCCTCCCCCTCTCATGCTCTGTCTCTCTCTGTATCAAAAATAAAATAAAACATAAAAAAAAAAAGAGTCCCCTTTCATATTTCTTACAGGGCTGGCTCACAAAGTCCTTTAGTTTTGTTTGTCTCTTCTTCTATTCTGAATGATGGCCTTGCTGGACAGAGTACTGTTTACTGCAGATTTTTCCCATTCAGCCCATTGAATATATCATGCCACTCCCTTGTGACCTGCCAAGTTTCTTTTGAGAAATGGAAGAGAAAACAATACAACAGATAACCACAGAAATAACATAAGTTATGCCCTTATAAGTTAAGCCCTTCTTTTGTCTTCCTGCTTTTACGGTTTTCCTTTGTTACTATGTTTTGTAAATTTAATTGGTGTTCGCCTGCTTTAATTGATCTTAAGGGGAGTTCTCTGTGACTCAAGAATTTGGGTATTTCTTTCCCTAGATTAGGGATGCTTTCTGCTATCATTTCAGATAAATTTTCTGCCCCATTTTCTCTCTTCTTCTTCTGGGTCTCCTATAATTCAAATGTTATTATGTTTTAATGGAGTCACTGAGTTCCTTAGGTCTATTCTTATGTTGCATAATTTTTCTTTCACTATAATTGTTCAGCTTCACTAATTTCCATTACTTTGTCTTCTAGGTCATTAATTCATTCCTCTGTTTTTTTCCAGCCTGCTGTTCATTGCATCAAGCCTGTTTCCAATCTCATTTATTGCATTCTTTATTTCTGATTGATTCTGTTTTTTGTTTATTTCTTTCAGAGACAAAGAAAGCACGAGTGAGGGAGTGGCAGAAAGAGGGAGACCGAGAATCCCAAGCAGGCTCAACTACTTAGTGTACAGAGCCAGATGTGGGGCTCAAACTCATGAAACTGTGAGATCATGGCCTGAGCCAAAATCAAGAGTTGGATACTTGCCTTCCATTCTTTTCTCAAGCCCAATGAATATCCTTAGGATTGTTGCTTTCAATTCTCCATCAGTCATGTTACGTGTATCTATTTCACTTATATCTCTGACTGTGACCTTATCTTGTTCTCTCATGGGGAGCACATTTCTCCATCTTGGCATTTTGCTAAGTCTCTGCCTTCTTCTGTGTGTTTTCTAGAAAAGCCTTTTATGCCTCCTGCTCCTAAAAGTAATAGCCTTTTGAAGAAGAGGTCGTGTAGCCGCCAGGGTCTGGTGCTTCGGGGAGCGTCTCTGGTATGTGCTGTATAGGCTCTGCTGCTGTGTTTTGGCTGCTCTATCCTTCAGGCCATTCGTTTACAGAGGCTTTTCTGGCCTGCGGTGGGCAGTGTTTGGTCCTTGGCCTAAATGTGGCAGCATTAACTAGGTGTGCTCTGTTCTGTTTGCAAAATGAGATCTGACACCAACTCCCCCAGAACCGAGGCCCTGTAGAGCTCTCCTGGTCAGGAGATGTGGTGTGGACAGGGGTTTGAGCTGGTGATGAGGTTTGGGGTGACGGTGGGATTCGGAGCTGACAGCCAGGAAAGATTTCTTAAAGACATCTTTGGTGCAAAAAGGTGATTTTGTTAAAGCATGGGGATAGGACCCATAGGCAGAAGAGCTGCACTGAGGTTGTGACGAGTGACTGGTTATACACTAGGGAGTTGGAAGAGGTAAAGTCAAGGGGAAGTTGTCAAAGAGATTTTCATATGCTAAAGAAGATTCACAGGATACTGGAGGCCTAGCTATTGTCAAGGTAGGGTTGCTCTTCCCTCTCGCAAAGCATCCACATTAAGACAGTAGGGAGTTCCTGGAGAAATGCTCTACTCTGTCAGCCCCAAGTATTTTTCAATGGGCTGCACCGTACAAGGAAATTTAACTTTACCCATTTCCTTCTTGCCCCTGTCCTCATATCGCTATGGAGGGGTGATGTTGGAGCTCCAGGAAACTGTGTCTACAGCTTTCTGAAGACTAGGCTAAGACTGCCTTTTTTTGCTGTAATTTACTGAGATATTTGTGTACTGACAGAGACCCATGTACTGTAGGACTGTGATCTCTATCAGTTAACCATTTGTTTTTTGGCAGCCTTTGCTCCCAAGCCAGGATGCCTGAGGAATATCACAGATATCCCACTTGGGGGTGGCAGGGAGGCATTTGCTATCTTATGCTTTGCCCTTAGTCTGCTTTAAGCTTCCTCATCACTAGTGTCCTGCGGGAGGGGCCTGCCACACTGCAACTGAGGCAAGGTTGACGGAGTTGGGTTCGTGAGCCGAGATGAGCCTAGTGTCCTCCTACTTTGCCGACTTGTTGTTCCACGTGTAGTTATGTTTTTAAAGAGCGTTGTTACCCTTTAGAGATTCATACTAAGATATTTATACATTATATGATAGGAGGTTTGGCATGTACTACAAAATAATCCCTGTAAGAGTTACCTTAAGATGGCGACCGAGTGGCCATTTTGCTGTGGGTCGGAGAAGAATTCCATGCACTGACAACCCCCACCCTGCAGACCTGGAATGTCCCGCGCCATTTGAAAACAGCCAATCATGAAGCTCCAGTTTTCCCCTCACCCCAACAAAGGAGGCAACCAATCCCACCCCGCCATGGCCCTAAAATGCCCTTACTTGGTAATTTGCCCTCCCAAGACCATGTAATCCTGACCTCTACCTTAGCCTCAGAGGAAAGAGAACGAATCCAGGCAGCTGCTCCCGACCACCACGCAGACCAGATTCACATTACCAATCCCACAATGCCTGTTGGGGCAAAGGCCAGACCAGATTCACATTACCAATCCCACAATGCCTGTTGGGGCAAAGGCCAGACCAGATTCACATTACCAATCCCACAATGCCTGTTGGGGCAAAGGCCGTACCCGCAGCTGACCCTAATTGGAATTACAGCAACAGGGAACTGGCCATAGGCGAAGGGATCAGATGATCCAATACTTGCTGGCAGGCATGCGAGCAGCCTCAAATAAGTCTGTTAATTTTAATAAGATCCAAGAAATTATCCAAGAGCCCAATGAGAACCTGCAGTGTGGTGTAAGGTCATAAGGCTGTCCTCTCACTCTCGGTTTTGCCTCCGCTGGCCAGGAGGCCTGGTTCGTGTGTTCTTTGTCCTAGTTTTGTTTATTGTGTTGTCTTGGTTTGGTTGGACTGACGCTGTGGGACAGACTCAGACTACCCCTTGACCTTAGTCTTGGACCATTTCAAGGATGTTAGAGAAAGAGCTGATGGATTAGGGCTTAAAGTAAAAAAAAAAAAAGGAAAGTTCTTTATCTTTTGCAGGAACAAATGGCCAACCTTCAACGTTGGATGGCCACACCCTCCCCACCCCGGTTAAAAGATTTTCTTACTCCTAGGATCCTAGCGGCCAAGAAATTACCACTGCCCAAGGAACCAAAACTATTAGAGCCCTCTGTATCAACAGGCTCTCCCCATGGTTCCCATGCTTCCCTTCTTTACCCCGAGGTTCTCCTCGAATACATGTTAAATAACTTCTCTGGTTTCAGGAAAAGAGAAAAGAACTATGGCTTTAACCTAAAGCCATCCTGAAGGGCAGACACACTGCTAGCTGGACTGGCTGACATTCTCTGGGATTGACTAGCTCCCAGAGGGCTCCTTTAATCTTAACTTTGTTTCTTTTGGCTTCCCCTCCCACTATGTTTCTGCACCTACTTGGGCGTGATATGCCTCATTGCCTCCTCCCACCCTCGGGCTAAGAGCAAAGGGCACTCCCTAGGACATCTAGGCTTGGGAGCTGGGGAGGCACTCTTCTTTCTTGACACCCTGAAAATGGTGCCAGTAATCTGTGAGAGTCACCTGTCTGAACCTCTGGAGGTAAGCTAGTTTATCATCTAAATTTTGAATGCACATGTGCTTTTGTCTGGGGTATTAAGTGGAAGTCTGGACTCATGACTTTCCAACCCAGGGCCACACCCAGACGTTAGTGGGCCCTTTAGTAAACCTGTAAACACCTATTTTGTGCCCACTTCTGTACATGTTTTGTCCTGCTGTCATTGTCAATGTCCTTGTTTTTGGTCTTATCTGTGGAAATTGTATGGGAGGGAACGTAATAACCTCTGGTGTGTATGTGAGTGTGAATGTGTGGCTTGGTCTGGCTTGCCTGCCGAGTTCGATTCTGTGGCTCCACAGATGGGCACCCTTAAGTTCCCCCAAAGCCTACAGAGTCTGAGTGGGCCCATCTGCAATTCGTGGTGAATGGCATACAGTCTGTGACGGCATCAGAATAGTTTCTGATTGTAAATCACAAAGCTGAGACTGCTATGGCTAAGCGTTACCTAAGTTCCTTCGGGACAAGGCCTGATGGGTATCTAACTGATCTCATTAGAAGGCGGCACCTGTACCCCTTTGTCTGTCTGCAACACCGCCTCACGAGAACATTACGAGTTGGAACTCTGCAGAGGAGGAGACCTTAGTGGTCTGGCTGAGATAAAATCATACTGAAGGGGACGCTAACTCTGTTCCTCTGCCTAGTAGAACAAAACAAAAGAAGCCTAAAGTCTGCTCCTCTGTCTGAGCTGAAAAATTTTAAACTGGAAATGCTCCTTCTCTGCGTCCCCCAACCCCCCCAGGTGCTTCTCCTCTTTGCCCTCCCTTCCCCTATTCTTTTTCTGCCCACCACCTGGATGAGGAAGGGCTGGCCTGCATAACTGACTCAGGCCTTGGGCAAGGCCAGCTCCTCCCTCTGCCCTAGGTGATAAGAAACAAAAGACCACAGAAGTCAGATTTTTGCACCAAATTTCCAGGTCAAAATTAACTATGGGAAACAAAGTGTCTCACCTGGGCTCATTCAGTGTTTGAATTAATCTAAGTCTGTTGGTTTGCTTCTACCTGGGTTTGCTACAGTTCAAATAAGTTCCTGTTATCTCTGCTCCAGGTGGGTAGCAACGAATAATTTAAAGTAACAGTTAATTTGGTCTGTCTCAGTTTTCATGGGTAATTGTTACATGTACTTAGGACAGACCAAAGTTGAGATAAATAGAATTTTTAAAAGTACACCAGTATAAGGCTAAAATTCTGCTGTTCTCTCCGTTCAAAAGGCAAAGTTTTCCTGGATTGCTGATCTGCTCTTGATAAGACTGTCTAAATAGAGGGTTTTTCTTCTGTCTGCCAAGAAGGCCAAAGCTTTATTTAAGTTGTATCTTTGTCAATGTGTCACTAAATTTGTCAAAGTGCTAACAATGTCCATCTCTGAGATTTTGTCACAAAACATGTTTCTTCTTCAAGGGAAGTTGTAAAGAGGGCTTTTGGGACATATACAAGTAATTGTCATCTTTTTAAAAAATTTTTTTGGTTTTGTTTTGTTTTTTATTTATTTTTGATAGAGAGAGATGATGTGAACAGGGGAGGGTCAGAGAGAGACGGAGACACAGAATCTGAAGCAGGCTCCAGGCTCTGAGCTGTCAGCACAGAGCCTGACACGGGACTCGAACCCACAAACTGTGAGATCATGACCTGAGGCGAAACCGGACGCTTAACCAACTGAGTTAGTGTAAAGTTCAGTGGCATTTAGTGCGTTCACAATGTTGTACAGCCATCACTACTATGTAGAATATTCTCATCACTGCAAAAGGGAACCCCATACTCATTCAACAGTCATTTCTTATTTCCTCTTCTCTCCAGCCCCCAGAAACCACTATGGATTTTCCTCTTCTGGATATTTCATACACATGGAATTACACAATACGTGACTTTTTTTTTTTGCCTGATTCTTCTACTTAGCATAATGTTTTCTAGGCTCATTCACATTGTCATCTGTACTTCACTCCTTTTTATGGCTGAACAATGTTCCAGATATACCAGATTTTGTTTATCCATTCATAAGTTGATGAACATTTGTATTGTTTCTATATTTTGCCTATTGTGAATAGTGTTGTTATGAATATTTGTGTACAAACAGTGGTTTGAATTCTTGTTTTCAATTCTTTTGGGTATATGCCTCGGAGTGGAGTTGCTAAGTCACATGGTAATTACTGAACAGCATAACTCATTTTTCCAGTGTCTGTACTATTTTTGATTCCTACCAGCAATGTATCAGAGTTCCAGTTTCTCAATATCCTTACCAACACTAGTTATTTTATGTTGCATTATAAAAAAATTCTGAGTAGATATGAAATATCTCATTATGATTTTAATTGACATTTTTCTGACTAATGACATTAGACATTTTTTCATGACCTTGTTAGCCATTCATATACCTTCTTTGAAGGATGTCTATTAAAATACTTTGTCCATTTTTAATTTTTTTGCCTCTTTGTTGAGTTTTATGAATTGTCAACATATTCTGAATAATTGATTCTTTAAAAAAATTTTTTTTAATGTTTAATTTTGAGAGACAGCAAGAGACAGTGTATGAGTGGGGGAGGGTTAGAGAGGGAGAGGGAGACAGAACCTGAAGCAGGCTCCAGGCTCTGAGCTATCAGCACAGAGCCTGATGTGGGGTTCTAACCCACAGACCATGAGATCATGACCCAAGCCAAAGTCTGATGCTTAACCAACTGAGCCATGCAGGTGCCCCTAATAGATTCTTATTATATATGTGATTTGCAAATATTTTCTCTATAATTGTTTTTTTTAACACAGGATAGTGCAGAGCCCAAGGATCTCAAATGTTCTAATATTCAGTAGAATGGGTTGAAAGTATAGATTAAAAAATGGACTTTGCCTATAGGCTCATTATTAACAGGAAAAAAATATTTCAAATTCTTGAGTTGTAGGCAGTAGTAGTCCATTTCTAATACCCAAACACATCCCCAAACTTGAAGTATGTAGATGTGCAATTTAAAAAAATTATTTTGGGAGTGTGAGGGACAGAGATAAAGGGAGAGAGAGAGAACTCCAAGCAGGCTCCACACTGCCAGTGTGGAGCTGGATGCAGGGCTCATCCTATGAACCTTGCAATCATGACTTGAGCTGGAACCAAAAGCCGGACACTGAACCAACTGAGCCACCCAGGCGTCCCTAGATGTGCAATTTAATTCTCAGACTGATATATGGAACATTGTCTTGGGCCATAATTAAAATGAATCTTAAGGAGTTTAAGGAAGATCATCACAACTGAAATTCAATGTGTTAGAGTTTTTCTCTTTCCTGGACCTTTGAAAAATAATACATATTGATTAAATTTAATGTGCTGGGTTTCCAGGTTTGGAAATTTGGCCTGACATTACAACTGATATTTGGAAGTCAATAGTCTCCTGACCTTTATGTAGATTAAAGATACTCTATGCAGAATTCCAATGAATGACCTAGAGATGATGTGTCAGTCAGGGTCTATCCAGGAGATATAAATCACTCAGTAGTTTGAGTGGAACATTTTAATATAAAGTGTTACTATTTAATGATGAACTACTAATGAGTTTACAGCATGGAATTAACTAAGGGATTAAATAGTTAACAGAGGATTAACAACGAAGCAATAAAGAGAACTCAGAATATAAGAATCGTAGGGGAGAGGGAATAGCTTCTACAGCTAACGATCAGTACCCATGAAAGGAAAAGACTTGAAAGGAGGCCAACACTGACATCCAGACCCTGTTAGAGAGGGTGTAGCTGTGGCCTACTTAATGGCGGAGAAATCCGTTGCGGTATGGCCAGAGGTGGCTGGAAACCACCTCTTGGGGCCCCAAAGAAACTAGCTGGTAATCAGCGTTCTGCGGTGTTGGGGAAACTCACTGGGAAGCCACCCTCTGAGGTGCCAGTGACACTTTGCAGTGTTTCTGGCAAAACCTGCTGGAGTGTGAACTCCCCTAGGTGTCCCCTAGTTTGCATGCTTTTAAGAGTTTAGGGAGCCAAAACCACACACAGGAACCAGGATGTGTGGCCCCTTCCTCCAGGAATGTCCCTTCCACGCCCCCTGCTGACAAAGCCTAACATAGCACCAGCTGCCAAACGGAAAAAGTTCACCTGGTCCAGCTACAGTATCACAAAGCAAGACAAAGAAAGGTGGATGTGGGGCTGACAGACAGTAAATGATAACTGGAACAAAGGGTGTTTTGTGACTATTTGAGAGAAGAATCCAGAAAAAAGTACTGTTGATGAGGAAAAAAACTCAGAAGTGGTCATGTGTGCAATGCATGGTGGCAGTGTGATTAATTTGAGCATGAAAGCTCAGCAGTAGCTGAATCAGGAAACCTGTAATAATTAAAACAGAGATATGTTGAGGATTATCTGAATTTGTGAGCTCAAAGTTCCCAAAACAGGAAGTTCTCTTTTGGACGAGACCCAAAGATAATGCCCAAAGCAGGTGCTATACAATTAATTGAGTCAATATCCCATGTTCTAGATAAAGTGTTCCATTAAATGAAGAATTACAGATATCACCAAGCAGATGGCTTGTCTGTCTGTCTGTCTGTCTGTCTGGGAGTATTGTGGTAAAGGGGCCTTGAAATCAGACCAGGCCTATTTTTAAGTATAAAAGATAAAATTTTCCTTTTAGGTGTGTATCAATTAAGAATGTATTTTTTTCTGAAAGTAACAAATGACCCCCCCCCCATGAGTAATAAATAATAGTGGCTTCAGGAATAAAGAGTAAGACATTTAATTATCTTACTTAACAAAACATCTGGAGGAAGAAGCTCCTTGATAGCCTCAAAGACCCGCATTGTTTTCATCTTTATGCTCCTTCTTCCTTAAAATACTGGCTGTGGCTTCACGTTGGCACAGGGTGTCTGTGGCTCCAGGTACAACTTCACCATTTAAGACAAGAAGGAAGAACCGAGCTGCCACACACACCTATGCTCAGCAGACCTCACTGGGATCGAACTGCGTTTGATAAATATTTTAATGAACTACCATGTGTGGCAATGGGTCAGGCTGTGAAATTTAATATGTAATATTCTGGGCCCTTCCTACAAAATCCAAATATGAGACTTGTCCTTCCTAGAGCTTCCTTTCCACTGTACACATGTCTGACTTTGCATAGCAGTATTTTTCTCCAATCCCTGCATACTTAAGGGAATGCCTCTGCCTTGAACCTTCCTGGTACATTTTAAGAGCTATCCTGTATTTATTTTTACTATAAATTTACTACAAACTTTACTATAAAATGTTTTTAGGATAGCTTTTTTGTAATTTTTTTGTGATAGAACTCACTAATAGAAAATCCATTTTAAAAATATAATCTCTACTGATGGGAGCAAAGAGTTAAAAATTTTTTTTCTTAATGTTTATTTTTGACAGTGAGAGAGAGAGATAGAACATGAGAGGGGGAGGGGCAGAGAAAGAAGAAGACACAGAATCCAAAACACATTCCAGGCTCTGAGCTGTCAGCAGAGAGCCCAATGTGGGGCTTGAACCCACAAACACGAGATCATGAGCTGAAGATGGACACTTAACTGACTGAGCCACCCATGTGCCAGTGATGGTAGCACAAATTCTCTTCTCTCTCTCCTTTCTCCTCTCCTTTCAACCTAATCAACTATTATTATACTAAATAATAGGAAAGTGCCATCTTTCAGGCACATTGTCTTTGTTATTAGAGTCTGGTTTCTATTTGAGTAGGGGCAATTTATGGTTGATTTTGACAGCAAAAAGAATATTTCTTTTCTTTTAATAACTTACTAATAATGACAATTTCTTATTATCTATCTTACTACTTTAGAAGGATTGTTCATTCTTTCTGTAATTTCTTGGACCAATTCTTAGAAGCTCATGGAATAACTCTTTAATAGAAAAAAAACAATGTGTTAAAAATTCAATATATGGAGGTGCCCTGGCGGCTGGCTTAGTCGGTTAAATGTCCAACTCTTGATTTTGGCTCAGGTCATGATCTCACCATGGTGAGACTCCACGCCCAGCATGGAGCCGACTTAAGATTCTCTTTCTCCCTCTCCTTTCCCCCACTCTCTCTCTCTTCCCGCACACACAAAAAATACAATATAGTTAACACATGTTATTTGATAACCTTCTTTTACTAAGTTTCAAGTATCTATGAAAAAATATGTTGGCTTTATTCATCCTCTGATACCTTCTCCTTCATTTGTTTTCTATAGTATAGAGTCCTCTCTTACCAAGTTTGTCTCTTCAGAGAAGTAGCCTGTCCTTGGCTTGTTTGTATAAACATTACATAAATAATGGAGAGGATTTTCTCTCATCATGTTTTTCTGAGATTTTTTTTCCCTCCAAAAATGTTTTCAGTTTCAAAATCAAACTCCAAGGGCACCTGGTTGGCTCAGTCGGTTAAGCATCTGGCTTCGGCTCAGGTCCTGATCTCATGGTTCCTGGGTTCGAGCCCCGCATCAGGCTCTGTGCTGACAGCTAGCTCAGAGCCTGGAGCCTGCTTCAGATTCTGTGTCTCCCTCTCTCTCTGACCCTTCCCTGCTTGCGCTGTCTCTCTCTGTCTCTCAAAAATAAATAAAAAACATTAAAAACAAAAACAAAACAAAACGAAAAACAAAATCAAACTCCACAGATCCATGAAAGATAAGTAGACACAAAAACAGTTTAGCTGGTTCAATAGAATGTGCGAAAGACAGGAAGCAACTGCTAGATTCTCAGTCTTTCCTTGTCCCAAATCACACAAGTCATCAACTGAGTAATCAGAGAAGGAAAACAAACCATTTTTAGCTGCAAGAAGATTTGAATACATAATATGCACTGTAAACCCACAACGGATGTTTCATAACCAAACCAAGATGATTTTGTGACTTGAGTTTCCTAGTACAACATACATTGAAAATTCCACAAAAATATCACATAGGCTCATTATGTAAAAACACTCAAATACTGAGATGCAAGATTTTCTTGCCTCTTGGGAGCAGGGTTAACGGGCATCAGTAGCAGGTGCAAACTATTCCAGGCAGAGGGCTGGGCTGGAAAGAATATATGTATTCCTCAGTTCTAGAAATCAATGTTTCTGAGGGATAAGGAGGAGGAATTTCTGGGGCCAAGTAAATCTTAACTATTCTGAGTCACTGAAAGAGGAATCTAGAAGTGTTCATGTTGTCTGTGGGATCATATAAACGTAAGCTTGACTTGTTGTCATTTACTGTTCCTTATGTTCAGCTTCCTTGTTGTAAAATGGGGATATACCGTTGTGTCTATTAGGCAGCATCTGGATAATCTATGATGCATGAGACAGATTGTGGAGAAGGGCTGGCTCTAGCTGTGTCCCCAAGAGTGACTCAGAATATCAAGAGAGTATGAGAAAGAGTAACTTCTGCCATTGTCAGGAAACTGACAAATCAGGAAGGCATTGTTGGGACACTTGGTTCCATAATCACACCACCTCGGCTTCAGATTGGGGTTCGAAGCTGCCACTAGAATTAGAGCTCCAGAGGCAGACCATGCCTACTAAATCCACTCCAGATGTTGCTGGCATCCTCCTCTTTCCTTCCTTGTTACTTACTAAGTGAGTGCAGGACACATTTATTGAACAGTTACTACAACAAACAGGTAAAATATATGCCATGTTAAACACCGATAAGTGCGGTGGAGAAAAGCAGTGCAGGAAATGTGGAGAGTATTGAAGGGGTGAGGGAAGGCCTCCCGAGAAAGGGAAGATTTGAAGGAAGTAAGCGGATGAGTCATGTGGGTCTCTAGGGAGAGCAAACAAGGTGAAAATCTCTGAGACAGAAGCTTCCCCGCAAGTTTCAAGGAACAGTAAGGGGACCAGAGTGGCTGGATGGAATGAAGACATGAGCTTTCTGTCAGAGATTCACACTTATTCCACAGTAGAAAACTCTTTGGAGATTTCTGAAGTAATTGATCATTTGGTTTGCTGTGTGTGTATTCTGAACTCAGATATTCAAAGATTCAAATAGGATTCAAACTAATATATGCTTCATGAAATGAAAGAAGTGATACTAATATATTTGAAGCTATTGTGGTTTTAGATAATATTCTGTGCTATTAAAGATGTTATATATTAATGTTTGGTATTTTTTTTGGTGTTATATACATCAAAGTTTGGTGTTTTTTATCTGTTTTAGATGTTATTAATGAAAAATTTAAAAATACATGTGTCTTTGATGTAACATTTTCATAGGAAGAAATAATGAGTTGCATGATTAAATCTACCATTTAGGGGATTATTAAGATAGGCTTTTGCTTTATTATAGTACAATCATTACATCTGAAGAAAATCTGAGTGTAAATTGTCCGATGCATCATGGAAACATGTTTTAAGAGTGGAGAATAATCAGTAGGGTGTCTCTGATGCCCTACCTCTTTCCAATGGAAGGCTAAGAGTGAGAAAATAAACTCATTTCTGTAGGAGACAGCAACTGACATTTATCTTTCTATGACAAACTCTCCACCCTCACAAATAATATACATATTCTATGAATATTAGTTCCTGTCAGAGATAAAAAGGATCTTATTGCAAAAACCATTGCATGGTCATTATAATCATATGTAAATATAGGGATTAAGAGAAACACAGTAAAATATATGCCATGTTAGACACCACAGAAGGTGGGCTGAAAGAACACTCCTCAGAAGACATCTGAGAGAGAGGAAGCACTTGAGCAGAGCTTCTCAGCCTTGGCCTTATTGTTATTTTGGGCTGTACGGTTATTTGTCACGGCAGCTGTCCAGTGCCTAGGATTTTTAGAAGTTTCTTAGGCCTCCACCTACCAGATGCCAGTAACATCTCCCTCCCCTTCCCTAAATTACAACCAAATATGTCTCTAGGCATTGCCAAATGTCTCCTAAGGGCAAAATCACCCAGGTCTGAGGACCATAGAGTAAGAGTCAGAGGAGTGAAACAATCTTAAAAATAGATCTGAGCTTGAAATCTGGAAGAGACAGCTCCCTTCATGAATATGGGAGCAGAAAGACTCATTGAAGAGAGACATAGTGATTTAAAACTGGATCTTAGACAATTTTAGTATTAATTGCAACCCTAGTTAAATAATTATTGGTAATAATTGCTATTTTAATATCTGTTTAAAAAAACTTTTTTTAATGTTTTATTTATTTATTTATTTTTGAGAGACAGAGAGAGACAGTGTGAGCAGGGGAGGGTCAGAGAGAGGGAGATACAGAATATGAAGCAGGCTCCAGGCTTTGAGCTAGCTGTCAGCACAGAGCCCGACATGGGACTCGAACTCACGAACCGTGAGATCGTGACCTAAGCCGAAGCCAGACGCTTAACCGACTGAGCCACCCAGGCGCCACAATATCTGGTTTTTGGACTAGATTATAATCTACATGAAGGAAGGGATTGTGTCTCTTACTATCAGAGTCATATCAGCTTAACGATAACCCACAACCCTTGGACCAACTTATCAGAGTCATTATCATAATACTAAAGTTAACCACCAGTTATTTATTGCATTGCTATTAGAAGTTTAGCAATGGGCTATTGTGCTTTGGAAATAAAAGTGACCATTAAGGCTTGAGTTCTTAGAATAGTTTACTATCTAGTTGCACAGAAAAGAACTACTGTATACAAAACAATGAGAGAAGAAGCCATAAACTCAGTAGTACTCAGGACTCTTGCTGAAAGAAGGGTGAAAAGAATATGAGATAGACTTTCAGGGAAGAAGAAAGATTGGAGCTGCCTCCTGATAGATGCCCAAGTGGGTGGGAGAAAAAGTGAATGAGAGAGTCCAGATATGGTGACCAGCAGAAGCAAACTTCCACTGGTGGAGTAGTTAGTTGGGAAGGCAGCCAATGTTTATTGGTAACACAAATTTGTGTTATAATAGGATGTTGTTTTGAGCATTTTAAGACTAAAAATGGCCTTTGATGCCAGATATGAGTCTAACAACCAGACAACCAAAAGGAGATTATCTTCTACGACACCAGACTCTTCATGAGAAGATTCAGGTAAAGGCATATTTTTGGGTATCATTTTCCAAGGGAATGGATTAGACTATTATTAAAGGAATTAATCAGAAGAATTGTTTGCTGAAGTCTGAGCCTTAAAGACACCAGGTGTTGGAGCACAAGACAATGAATTAAAGGCAGCAAAATGGGTCAGAGAAGAAAAATCAAAAAGGAAGGAAAAGAACCAGGAAAAATACAAGGTCAAAACATGCTTAGAAAGCAAATGATGTAAAATATTTAGGATTTTCTACTACTCTGTGAAATACAAGGGAGACATAGCCAATTTGGGGAACCCCTAAAGTCACCAAACCTGAGTAATTTTATCAATAAGATGAGCTCCATTTGACCCTTCAGTTCTCATGGCTCCAAAAAATCGTGAGAGGATGATTCAGTTACTCTGTAGTTTGTATTTCTATTTGTGGCTACAACCTGGATGGTTTATACTTGGTAACCATTTTTATAGAAAAACAAATTAAAAAAAGGAATTGCTATAAAAGGGTGACTGTGGAAGGACGAGCCTCACCTGTTCGATGGACAATGAGATCCAACATTGCCATAAGAAAGGTATCTAGGGGCGCCTGGGTGGCTCAGTTGGTTAAGTGTCCAACTTCAGCTCAGGTCATGATCTCATGGTTCATGGGTTCAAGCCCCGCATCAGGCTCTGTGCTAACAGCTAGCCAGAGCCTGGAGCCTGTCTTCAGATTCTGTGTCTCCCTCTCTCTCTGCCCCTCCTCTGCTTGCGCTGTCTCTCTCTCTCTCTCAAAAATAAATAAAAACATTAAAAAAAAAAAAAGAAAGGTATCTAAACATGCCCAGTATGACAATGAGCTAGAGCAACATAAATGTCTTCTCTCATGTATCTGCCATTATAATATCATACAGAGTATTTTCACTGTCCTAAAAATCCTCTGTGCTCTGCTTACCCATCCCTCCTCTCCTCTCAATCCTGATCTTTTTATTCTCTCTATATTTTGGCTTTTCTAGAATGTCATACAGTTGGGATCATACAGTATGTAGCTTTTCAGATTGGCTTCTTTCACTTAATAATATAAAGTTCCTCCATGTCTTTTCATGGCTTGATAGCTCTTCTTCAAAAAGTGTTGAGGGGCACCTAGGTGGCTCAGTTCAGTTAAGCATCTGACTATTGATTTTAGCTCAGGTCATGATCTCACATTTCCTGAGATCCAGCCCCACATCAGGCTCTGTGCTGACAGCCTCTCTCTCTTCTCTCTCTCTTTCCCTCCCCTGCTCATGCTCTTTTTCTCTCTCTCAAAATAAATAAACATTTAAAAAAGTGTTGTATAATAGTCTACTGTCTGGATGTGCCATAATTTATCCATTCATCTACTGAAGCAAATTTTTCTGCTTCCAAGTTTTGGCAATTGCAGATAAAGCTGCTGTAAACATCTGTGCACAGATTTTGTGTGGACGTAAGTTTTTAACTCCTTTGGGCAAATGCCAAGGAGCATGATTGCTGGGTGGTATGGTATTAATATGTTTAGTTTTGTAAGATGCCACAGTTCTCTTCCAAAATGCCTGTGCCACCTTGTACTCCTATCAGAAGTGAAAGTCACTCCACCTCCTCACCAGCATTTGGTGTTAATGGATCTTGACCATTTTAATATGTGCATGGTGGTATCTCATTGTTTTAACTGGCATTTTCCTGATGACATGATATGGAGCATCTCTCTGTATGCTTATTTGCCATCATGCATCTTCTTTGGTGAGGTGTGTTAAGGTTTTGGCCCATTTTTTAATAATGTAGTTTTCTTATTGTTGAGTTTAAAAGTTCTTTGTAGGGGCGCCTGGGTGGCTCAGTCGGTTAAGCCTCCGACTTCGGCTCAGGTCAGATCTCACGTTTGTGGGTTCGAGCCCCGCGTCAGGCTCTGTGCTGACAGCTAGCTCAGAGCCTGGAACCTGCTTCCGGTTCTGTGTCTCCTTCTCTCTCTGCCCCTTCCCCTCTCATGCTCTGTCTCTCTCTGTATCAAAAATAAATAAAACATTAAAAAAAATTTTTTTAAAGTTCTTTGTATAATTTGGATAATATTTCTTTACCAGATATGTATTTTAAAACTATTTTCTACCATCTGGTTTGTCTTTTTATTTTCTTGATATCTTGCATATCAGAACATTTTAACTTTTTAAAATGTTTATTTATTTTGAGATAGAGAGCACGCACGAGACAGAGAGAGAAAGTGGGAGAGGGAGGGAGACAGAATCCCAAACAGGCTGTCAGCCCAAAGCCCCATGCAGGTCTCCATCTCGGGTCATGACCTGAGCTGACCGAGAGTCAGAGGCTTAACCAACTGAGCCACCCAGGTGTCCCAGAAAACTTTAATTTTAATGAAGTCTAGCTTATCAATTATTCCTTTCATGGATTGTGCCTTTGCTGCTTTATCTAAAAAGTCATCAACTAACTAAAGTCATTTAAGTTTTCTTATAGTTTTCTGTTTTACATTTAGGTCTGTGATCTATTTTGAGTTAATTTTTGTGGAGAGTGTAAGGTCTTCCTGGTCTTCTTCATGCTTCCCCTTCTCTCTATTTCCCCTCCTCCTCTTCCTCCTCCTTTTTTTTTTTTTTGCATGTGGATATCCAGTTCCAACACCATTTGTTAAAAACCTAAGCATATTTTAGGTGTTAATTTATTTAACCCTTATGAAAATCTTATGAATTAAGTGCTATTATCCTCATTTTATAGACAAGGAAATTGATAGCAGAGAGGTTTAGTAACTTATCCAAGGTCACTAGGAAAGCGTGGAGGTTGTATTTAAATCTTTAAAGGCTAGGTTCATAAACCGATTATAATCATTGGGCTAATGTTAATTCTTGCCAATAATTATAATAATGATATTGATAATCATTGCTATTTCTTCAGCATTTGCTATATTAAAGGGACTTTGATAGATGGTGACTGAAATGAGACATGGCACAATTTAGTTTCTAGAAAGAAATATTATATGCGTATATTATGTATATCTATGTATTATTTCTTCAGCTGTAGGTAATATTTTTTATCCCAGATCACAGCTAGAGAACCTGAGAAGCGAGGTGGTTTAGGACCTGACAGTAAGTGGCAGAGACACACTCTGAAACGAGGTCTGACTCCATAACCGTGTGCTCAGGTGTACTTGGCTCTTGGAAATTTAGTTTGCCAGTGGTCTCTGCTGCATCCTGCGGGTCTTTCCTAATAAAAGGAAATACAAACTCTGCCTGACGCCTACAGATGGGATGAAGAGCCCAGTACCTCCTTTAAATTGTGCAATTTCAGCCCATCTAGTGTGGTTTTACAACTCATCCCAGTTTGAATTTATGACTCTTGTTCCAAATACAGGCCATGGAGACCAACTAGTCCACTTCATGAAAAAATGGGGCAGCAGATGGGGTCTTCTGGTTTTCTGATGGGGAAGTAGAGGATGCCAGCAATAACTTCCCATGTGTCATTCACACAGCTGAATCCATAAATTTATGGAAAATTATACTTGTTTTTCATCCCAGAAGTTGAAAGTTTCCAAGTAGGAAAGCAAACTGACTTTCATGTAATTTTCTTAGTTCATTTATGTTAGAAGCCTTTTGCTCTCTGAAGTTTTCTGAATATAGCTCAGAGGCAAATGAATCTTTCACTTTAAATAGTATGAAACATCTGGGAGTTAGTTCTTATCTGTTAAATTAATAGCTCATGGAACTCCAGTTCTGTAGAGTTTGTCCTAAATTCAGGGCTGAATGAAAAGTCCTTTTTCCTGATGGAAAAAACCTTTGCTGCTATGTTGAGATAGGTTTTGCCAAAGATTAAAGTTTGCTCATTGGTGTAATTAGGTGATTCTCATTTTATTTTACAAGGTATCTCGGGGCCCCTGGGTGGCCCAGTTGGTGGAGCATCCGACTTCAGCTCAGGTCACATGACCTCACAGTCTGTGGGTTCAAGCCCTGAGTTGGGCTCTGTGCTGACAATTCAGAGCCTGGAGCCTGCTTTGGATTCTGTGTCTCCCTCTCTCTCTGCCCCTCCCCCACTCGTGCTGTGTGTGTCTCTCTCAAAAATAAATAAAGGTTAAAAATTAAAAAAAAAAAGAAGATAACTCTATGGAATTAGGTGAATTTTTTAATAGATATGATGCAGACAAAAATTAGTCATCAGCCAATATCAGAAATTGTTGATTCAATCATTAGACTGTCAGGCCGAAGTCACCTGAGATTGAGATGCTTTTCCGTAGAATTCTCTTCAGTTGGTAAAATTGAAAAATGTTCCCTACAAGTTCGCCCCTTTCTATTAACCATTTCACTTTTTAGAATCCAGCAAATGGTAAACATGAAATTCTGTATTAAACACTTTTCTATAATACTCTGTTAGCCATTTTACATGGAGAATTTATTTCACTAAAAACTTGCAAGCGCAAACATGCAATTCCATTCAATGTGCAAAATTGTTCCCTTTTGTTCCAAGCATAGCACTTTCTTCAAATGCCGTCTGACCTTCACAGAATAAAACTGATTGGTCGCCTTTCTCACTGTAAACCTTTAATGATAATAAGGAAGACCCAAACATGGCATTATAAAATAAGAAGTTACTAAATACTAATTGTATTTGAAAATAGGCTAAGTTCATAGTACTTTTTTCTATATCCTATATTTAACCCATATTAAGCTGTCAATCAAAGCCCCTCTGATTTTTAAAATTATTATGATGGCTGCTACTGTTAAGTCACGTCTTCCTGGATTTGTGCAATTGTTTCATACGTTTGTTCTTAGTTAACTTCTTATTGGTGAATGTTTGGTTCATCCTAGCTCATACAGGTCTTTTTCAGTTTTGATTTTGTTAACAGTGTCTTCTGGAAAGTTTTTGGATATAAGTTTATCCAAGTCATTAATGATAAACAATGAAGTAAATAAGAGATATTGACTGGGGGGGGCGCCTGGGGGGCTCAGTCAGTTAAGTGACTGACTTTGGCTCAGGTCATGATCTCACGGTTCATGAGTTTGAGCCCTGCGTCGGGCTCTGTGCTGACAGCTTAGACCCTGGAGCTTGCTCTGGATTCTGTGTCTCCCTCTCTCTCTGCCCCTCCCCAACTCAAACTCTGTCTATCTCTGTCTCTTAAAAATAGTAAAAATGTTAAAATAATAATAAAAAAGAAATATTAACTGGACAGCACCAAGGATAGAGTGAATATCTAGTTAAAACCTTTGGATTGATTCTGTTACCATATGTACATACATACAAGGACTCAATTTTAGCATTAACAGACTTCTTTTCTTTTAGTTTATTTTTGAGAGGGGGAGGGGCAGAGAGAGAGAGGGAGACACAGAATCTGAAGCAGGCTCTAGGCTCTGAGTTGTCAGCAAGAGCTTGATGCAGTGGTCGAACTAATGGACCATGAAATCGTGACCTCAGCTGAAGTCGGGACACTTAACCGACTGAGCCACCCAGGCACCCCAACACAGACTTTTCTAACTTACAAAAGACTAATCTTACACCAGAATTCCAATAGGTTGGTTTGTAACAGAAGATTTATATTCTGTGACTAATGTCATTGTGTCCACCAGCTGAAATTCTCCTTCCTATTATCAAATACCTGGGACTTTAACTCAACTAATCAGAAAGTTGCTTTTTTGAAATTGATCTTGCCAAGTAAAATCCAGTTGACTTCATCTAAGAATTATTTTCATCATTTTGTTCTCCCACACAGATAGCAAGAAACCTTGATTTACCAATTGGTTCTGTTTCAAATGTCAACTTGGGATTTTTTTGGTTAGAATTTGTAACATATTTTGTCACAAATCATGACATTACCATGGTGGTTAAATTCCAAGCTATTCTAAAAAGATTTGTGTGAGCTGTAATATAGGTAAAACAATGTACTTTTAGCAAAAATAGGTAGGAAATAGTAGCTATTTTATAACTAATAATTAAGCAGACACATTGAATGAAAAGTGGTCCATGAAATATTCACAAAAATTCTCCAACCTCTAATTTCTCTTGTGTTAACCTGGTCCCCGTCTACTTTCAACATATTTCCATCTTCATATCATACTGGAGAGACTTATAAAGTGGCATTTATTAAACTGTACTGTAATTATCAGCTTATTTCACTCTCTTCTTTATTAGAAGACTCTTTTGTAAACTATGATGCTAATGGAGATGTTCAAAAAAGTTTTGGGAGGAATTAATTATGAGCGTGACACATGCAAAAAGGCATCTAGAAGGTTAACTCAAGGATCCATTCTTGGTAAGGTCACTTATAGGGAAAGGGAATGATTATCTAATCTGTATTGAATCCTAGAAAGTAATGTTTCATAATAGTGAGTCAGCTGGAAAAGTGGATGAGTGATTGCTTTCTCAGAAGAAGACTTAAACCCATTAGACCTCATAAGAAAATGCTTATCCATTTTTTTTCAGGAGGGCTAATTTCTTCCCAGAGGGAGGTTTGGAATAACATTAGAGAATAGGGCTCTGTCTCATACTAGGTACTGGAATTTTTTTACAAAGATAATGAGGTCTTCTGTATATAAACAACATTAATGAAAAAATATGTGGTTTAGTTCAGTCTTATTAATGAAGCCAAATTTAGCTCTTCACTCTTGGAGATCACAGGTGCATAATTTTTTTTTAAATTTTTTAAAATGTTTTATTTATTTTTGATACAGAGAGAGACAGAGTATGAGAGGGGGAGGGTCAGAGAGAGAGGGAGACACAGAACCGGAAGCAGGCTCCAGGCTCTGAGCTAGCTGTCAGCACAGAGCCTGACGCGGGGCTCAAACCCACGAACTGTGAGATCTGGCCTGAGCCGAAGCTGGAGTGGAGGCTCAACCCACTGAGCCACCCAGGCGCCCCCACAGGTGCATAATTAATGAGGCTATTACAGAGAGAAAGTGTGTGTGTGTGTGTGTGTGTGTGTGTGTGTGTGTGTGTAAGCTGCATCTTCTCTACAGACTGAAGATCAGGAAAACCTTGCCCTCAAGCACTGTGATCATTTATGATAAGGCAGATGTTGCAGAGTACGCTGAAGCAAAATAGCAAGAATGCAAGCCTTAAGCACATTACATTTCAAGCCAACAAGGGCTAGTTCAAGCATATGAACACCTAAAAGACCTGCAAGATATTAAAATTGTGGAGAAATCAATTTTGCCTCAGCAAAATGATACTATACCAATGTATCCTGAACAGAAGGAGCTGGTTAATGAGAAGTGTTACGTAATATGTTTGTGCTTTAATGCCATAGATCTGATTTGTCTTGGAAGCTGCTTTTTAGAATATTTATTCTTTTAAGAATATATTTAATGCCATTTCAATCATTTTTAACTCCCTATGTTGTATGAGGCCCTGATTGTGCCAACCTAGTGTTTGACAAAAGTAAGACTTTCCAGGATGATAGGCCCCCCAGGTTGACAAGAGATTAGTACATAAATTCCCCTAGGGCAGGGATTATCCCTAATTTGTTTTTGCTCAGTGGGTGGTTGGAAATTTTTCATGGGTGAAATTATGGGATAAAAGAAAAAATATTTTCTGCAGTTCTGTTTAATCTATTAGGGGTTGACCAGAATATGACACTGTGCCAAGTCACAGTCATTTGATGAATGAATGAATAGAATTATCTATTGATAACCATATCTGTCTTTAGTAACCACTCATTTCCTTCACTCTTTTTAACATATCATTTTAACTAAAATATTTTACTTTTTCAAGAGACTTTATTACTCCTTTTTGTTTTGAATAGCTTAAGAACAGCTATTAGAAAGATAAGATGAGATAAATATACAGATGTTAAAGTAGCGTGATGCCATTAGAGATGTGTCTTGTGATTATATTTTTCTACAACTAGTATTACTTTTTATATAAAAACACATAAAAATATATTTTATACCTAAAGTTTACTTAGTTTCTTTTCAATTCCTGAGTTTCCTCATACCCAGAGCTGAATACTCAGAAAACAACTGGACCCTATGCTCACCTCACATAGCCCTCAGTAGGTATACTGGAAGAACTGTAGAGTTGTACGAGGAATTCAAACAGCAAAAATAAGATTGGACTAGATTTTATGTTTCTACGACATTCATTAAACATCCCACAGTTTTAAAAATTCATTTTTTGGAAGAAAAAGAGAGAGAGTGAGTGAGTGAAGGGTAGAAAAAGAGGGAGAGAGAATCCCACAAGGGGTAGAGATAGAGAGATGGAGGGAGAGGGACAGAGTACAGAGCCTGAAGCAGGACTTGAGCTCACCCACCCAATGCAGGGCTCGATCTCATGAATGGTGAGATCATGACCTGTCTGCACCTAAGTTAAATGCTTAACTAACTGTGCCACTTGGGGGCCCCAAACCGCCCAAATTTTTAAAGCACGTAACTGGTGTGATAAGGAAGACCAAGACTGATAAGATACTGGTCCTATCTCCATGAAGCTCTTATGTAGGCAGGTACACATACTGTCTACAATTCATGCAGTGAGTGATAGATGAGCAAAGTTCCAGGGATGCTATGGAGTCCAGAGGATGTTGTGATTCATTGCACCTCCCAGGAGGATCAGAACATTTTTTTTTTTTAAAGAGGCAACTGACTCCTTTTAATCAGAGTTTTGAAGAGTTGATAGTTGTGAGGTAGACAAGGGAGGAGGTTTAGTCCTGGTAACGAAAAAGGCACCTGTACGAATGTGTAGCCAATGTCACAGGTGGCCATGGAGGTAATGTGGTTAATGTAGACATGGTGGCTGTCACAATTTCTGGCTTCACATGAATTATTGCCACTAAACGGAAGTGACTCAGAAATTAGCAATTGTTAAAATGACAAGACTTGGTAGTACAATAGAAGAGGTTATATGTCTGTATTAGAATCCCCCTGACCTCAAGAAAATATCATGAAGTGGGGCGCCTGGGTTGCTCAGTTGGTTGAGCATCCAACTCTTGATTTTGGCTCAGGTCATGATCTCATGGTTCATGGGATCCAGAACTGCATGGGGCTCCATTCTGACAGTGTGGAGCCTGCTTGAAACTCTGTCTCTCTCTCTCTCTCCTTCTCTCTGCTCCTCCCTCTCAAAAGAAATAAACATAAAAAAACCCAGAGTTTCAGTAACTACATGGCATTCTATTGAAACGCTCATTAAAAAAAGAGAAGAGATTGTGAAGTGAGGCAGATGGTGCTTTAAATGTGGTTCAAGCATCAGACTGCCTGGCTTCATAGTTCCAGCCCTACCATCTCATACATCTTCAACATAAACAGATTACTTGGCTTTTCTCTGCTTCAGTTTCCTCATCTGTAAAATGGGAATAGCTTAGAGTAACTATTGTACGGGGTGCTTGTGAGCACTGAAAAGTACAATATAAGAAAGATCACTGAGGGCTTATGTATATGCATAATGGAATATTATCCATATAAAAGAATAAGACATTGCCATTTGCAACGACATGGATGGATCTAGAGGGCATAATGTTAAGTGAAGTAAGTCAGAGAAAGGTAAATCCCCTGTGATTTCACTGATATATGGAACTTAAGGAAAAACCAAATTAACAGAGAAAAAAGAGACAAAAAACCAGACTCTTAAATACAAGGAAAAAAATGGTGGTTGCCTGAGTGGGGGGGGGTGTGTGTGTGTGTGATGTTGGTGAAACAGGTGAAAGAAGTCAATAGTACGCTTACCATGATGAGTACTGAGTAATGTACAGAAGTATTGAATCATTATATTGAACACCTGAAACTAATAAATTATTCTTCAATTTAAAAAAATGAATGGAAACAATTAAATAGAAATAACCTAGTGCATTTTTTTTTTGGCCTTCATTGAAGTTTTCTCCTGACAACTTACTATTATTACTACCATAGCTTCTTGGAGAGACATTTGTTTTCTGTTGGAAAAATCCCATACTTACCGAGTTATCCAGGAAACACTGAAAATTAAAGAATATATAACAAAGGGTTTGCTTTGGCCTGATTATGAGTGAGTGTTTTGGAGATGCTGGTAATGTGCATTAATTTTAGACTTAATTTATCTTCTGAACCTTCACATGGATGGCATATTATTCTAGGGGGAGCCTCGTGATGGTTTAACTCATCCTGCATTGTCATTCTTGATGGTATTCATCATGAAGGGGAGACATATTGCTTCAGCTGAGGATAAGAAAGAAACTAAATTAAAATTTGTTAGTTTGAAGTTAAGACTAGTTTTAGTTGTGAACCTAAAACTGTCTTTATCTGGATGGCAACCCTACCCATCTACCTTGCATTAGATTTAGAATGCAATTCCTCTTTTTTATTTGATGGTCACATTTTCCTTTCAACCCATGTAACTTATTTTTATGATTGGCATCTTGGCTAGATTAATTTTCATCATTTACTCTCAGTTATGTTAATACTGACACATGACTTTATTAGTTCCTGCCTTGACAAGGTACAATTTATACTTAATTAATGAAATATCCTACCTAGGCTAAATGATATTCATAGAGAATTGTAATAAATGTATCAGAGAAATGAAATATATTGAGTTATTTTTAGAAAGTGAATCAAGATAAGTTTTAGTGAGGAACAGCATTTTTTATATATCCACTCCATCATTAATAATACTGTCTGATTGCTATTACTATTAAACATGTCCCTACAGTGTTTCTTAATTAATATAATAAAAGATATCTACTGAATTTCATAATCTCAAGTAGTTACTAGCAAGACAAAAATTGATTCCATGGCCCAAGACTCATAAATATCTATTGAGAGGTGTTTAAAAATTTAAACAACTCCTAGATTAAGATCTTTGGCTTATAGCTTTTTTATTTAAATAGAAATGTTCTCATTCTGATGGAAAATTTTGAGGTATAAGACAGAGCCAATTTATAAGGTTGACATTGGAAGAAAGGCTTTATGTATCAGCCTGGTTACATAAATATGAGCCACATTTCTGCTTTCTGATTTGTCAAACAAAAAGAGCCACCTATTAATTTGCCTAAGAAATACAACTTTCAAACCAATCAGCTTTATTGTTTTTGTTATTTTTAAATTTGTACACACACACACACACACACACCCCTTTAATTTGAGAGAGAGAGTGTGTGTGAATGGATGAGAGGGGCAGAGGGAGAGAGAGAATTCCAGGCAGGCTCCATGCTGTCAGCTTGGAGCCCGACATGGGGCTCAATCTCATGAACCATGAGATCATTACCCGAGCCAAAATAAAGCACTGGATCCTCCTTTCTTTCTTTTTTATCAAAGTATAATTAACACACAGTGTACAACCTAAGGATTCAATAATTCTATACATTACTCAGTGCTCATTATGATAAGTGTACTCACGATTTCCTTCATCCGTTTCATGCCTCTCCCACCCACCTCCCCTTTGGCAACCACCAATTTATTCTTTGTAGTTAAGAGTACCTCCCCCCCCCCTTTTTTTTGGTCTCTTATAGTGCTGAAATAAATATAGGAGTTCATATCTCTTTTCAAATGAGTATTTCTGTTTTCATCGGGTAAATACCCAGTAGTCGAATTACTGGATCATACAGTAATTCTTCCTTGATTTTTTGAGGCACCTCCATACTGTTTTCCACAGCGGCTGCATTAGTGTGCATTGCACAGACATCCCATGATGACAAACTTTGTTGTTTGATGTTTCTCCACATCTTTGCCAACACTTGTTATTTCTTGTGTTTTTGATTTTAGCCATCCTGGCAGGTTTGAGGTGGTATCTCATTGTGGTTTTGACTTGTAGTTCTCTGATGATTAGTGATGTCGAGCATCTTTTGTGTTTGTTGGTCACCCATTAATTGGTATGTTTTCTTTGGCAAAATGTCTATTCAGGCCCTCTGCCCGTTTTTAATTAGATTATTTGGTTCGTTGAGTTGTGTGAGTCCCTTATATACTTTGGATAGTAAGCCCTTATTGGATATATCATTTACAAATGTCTCCTCCCATTCAATAGGTTGCTTTTTTGTTTTGTTGGTGGTTCCCTCCACGGTGCAGCAGCTTTTTATTTTGGTGTAGTCCATTTATTTATTTTTGCTTTTGTTTCCCTTGCTTGAGGAGACAGATCTAGGAAAATGTTTATTATGGCTTATGCCAAATTAGTTACTGCCTATCTTTTCTTCTAGGAGTTTTATGGTTTTAGGTCTCACATTTAGGTCCTTAATCCATTTTGAGTTTATTTTTGTGTATGGTGTAAGAAAGTGATCCAGTTTTATTCTTTTGCATGTAACTGTCCAGTTTTCCCAACACCGTTTGTTGAAGAGAGTATCTATCTTTTCCCCACAGTATGCTCTTATTTCCTTTGTCATAACGTAATAAAGGTCATTTATGAAAAACCCACAGCTAACCTCATACTCAGTGGTGAAAATCTGGGAGCTTTCCTACTCTCACCATTTTTATTCAACACAGTACTGGAATCCTAGCCGTAGCAATCCGACAAGAAAAAGAAAAAAAAAGGCATCCAAGTAAGGAAGGAAAAAGTAAGTTTCACCATTTGTAGGTGATATGATACTGTATATAGAAAACCTTAAGGACTACCAAAAAAAAAAAAACCTACTAGAAGTGATAAATGAGTTTGGTAAAATTGCAGGATACAAAATTAATATACAGAAGTCTATTTCATTATTATCCTCTAATAATGAATTAGAAGAAAAAGAAGTTAAGAAAATAATCCCATTCACAATTGTACCAAAAAGAATAAAACACCCAGGAATAAACTTAACCAAGGAGGTGAAAGACCTATTACTCTGAAAACTGTAACATTGGTAAAAGAAGTTGAAGATGGCACAACAAATGGAAAGATATTCCGTGCTCATGGATTAGAGGAACCAATATTATTATAGTGTCCATACTAGTTAAAGCAACCTACAGACTTAATGTCCCTATCAAAATACCAACAACATTTTTCATGTAACTAGAACCAGTAATCCTAACACTTGTATGAAACTACAAAAGACCCTGAATAGGCAAAGGAATTTTGAAAAGGAAGCTAGAGGTATCAGATCCCAGATTTCAAGACATATGGCAAAGCCATATAGTTTGGTAGTTGGTACAGGGACAAAAATAGACACGCAGATCAGTGGAAGAGAATAGAGGGCCCAGAAATAAACCCATGTGTGTGTGGCCAATTTTCCGTTCAATTTTTAAATTATAATTTCACATCTTTTTGCAAAATTTCCCCTTAATTGACACACATAACCATTATAGAAAAAAAATTAAAATAAGGAGAAATCAAAAGCAGAAAATTATCCTATGAAATATTTACTACTTAAAGAAAAACACTCTAAATAGTATTGTACACTCTCTTAAATTGTTTTAACTTAATACATTCATATCGAATATGCATTCAAGATGCATATTCCATTCTTTACTCAATATGCACACACATATTATATTCTGTATTTTATTCATTTATCAATGTATCATAAGCATGTTTCCGTGTTATAATTTATAACAATTTCACAGTATTCTGATCAGAATACAGTTTCAGAATACATGAACATTTTATTAACCTGATACATATAGACCAGTAGCTTTCCAAGGATTGTACCAATTTACACAAATGATATCTTCATATTGTGTGAGAGTGTTTTTTTCCCTATTTTTTTTTTAACATTAATCTGCTTCTGGATGGTTTGTTCCATTTCTTAGGTCTCTTTATCAATTCTTTAAAAAAAATGTTTACTTATTTTTGAGAGAGAGAGATAGAGAGCGAGCGAGCAGGGGAGGGGCAGAGTGAGAGGGAGACACAAAATGCAAAGCAGGGTCCAGGCTCCACTCTGTCAGCACAGAGCCAGATGGGCTATTGGAACTTACAAACTGTGAGATCATGACTTACAGGGAGGTCTGATGCTTAACCACCTGAGCTATCAGGCGCCCCTCTTTATCAATTCTTAGGCCAGTATCACAGTTTAAGAAACAAAGCTTTAGAATGTGTTTTGGTTTTGGACAGGCAAATGCCCCCAAAGATTCCTCCCTTTTCACGAGCTCTTTAAAAAGTACATTAGGCTTTCCGCCATAAGAACATTGCAATTGCTTCTAAATGCAATAAAAACCACCTTGCAATTTTTATTGTCTTATTGCTTTAAACTCGTCAGTGACTTACCTTTTGTTTAGGGCAAGGTGCTTAACTAGGGGTGATTTTACTCCCCAGGAAAATCTGGCAATCTTTGGAGGCATTTTGAGGTTGCATTTGGGAGGGCAGTGCTGCGGGCGGCATCTAGTGGTGAAAGGCCGGGGACGCTGCTACACAGCCCTCAGTCCTCTAGAGGACTACCTCCCTTGCAACAACAGACAATTTCTCCAGTTTTCAGTGTCAATAGTGTGGAAGATGAGCAACCCCGACTGTGGGAGAAACTGCAAAGTCCTCTGCTTGGCACATAAGTCCCTCATTCAAGTAACTTAGTAGTCTTCAAATGGAATGCATACACCTTTGGTGGTCAGTTTCCAGATCTTCAACCGGATCAGCTGGATAACCTGCCAAATTAAAATAATATTTCTACATTAGGAGAAAGAGAGGGAGGCAGAGAAGGAGGTGAAGGCGAAAGAGAAGAAAGGGACGAAGGAGGAAGAGAAGAAAAAGAAGGAAGAGGTGGAAGAGGAGAAAAACGGAGTGTTGACCCATCTCACATCATACTATGCATAAATGCATGGGGTTACCCTTGCTTCAGCCTTTTTTTTTTTTTTTTAAGATGGAATACAGCATACAGTTAATATTTGGTAAGGCTAGTCTTAATTTTTTCTAGACAGTTTTACAAGTTTATGATTATGTTTGGGCTTGAAAACCAGGTCAGTTAAAAAAAAAAAAACTCCATTCACTGGCATACTTGGATTCCACTGACTTTATGGATTAATTTAGGGAGTGTGAATGGCCATTTATTTGTCTTCTTTTATACCCTTCAGTAAAGTTGCAGAGCTTTCTCTCCATTCCTTATTATTGTCAGTCAGATCTATTCTCCCTTGATTTTATTTTTTATTATTTGTTTTTTTTAATGTTTTATTTATTTTTGAGAGAGAGAGAGAGAGAGACAGACAGACAGCATGAGCAGGGGGGTACAGAGAAAGAGGGAGACACAGAATCTGAAGACAAGCTCCAGGCTCTGAGCTAGCTGTCAGCACAGAGCTGGACATGGGGCTTGACCCATGAACCGTGAGATCTGACCTGAGCCGAAGCCAGTGCTCAACTGACTGAGCCACCCAGGTGCCCCTCTCTCTTGATATTTAAGATGGTTAATATTTGAATATGATAATGATCTGATGTAGACTCCCCTCCCTGTGACTCTTGGCCACACATACTTGTTTGCAATTCTCCAGGCTTGTGGGCTGGCTGGGTCTCACTCATCTCTGGATTCCCCACACCCAAATGTCTGCTGTATTAAGCACTGTTAAATGTTTGAGACAGGACACCTGCATTGTCGTTCCAAGTTCTCCACACAGTGCTTTGTTTCCCTCTCCTTTTTTAACCACGTATTTAGATTATTACATTATTATGCAGAAAATAAATGCAAATTGAGCAATTGCCTTTATGTTTTTCCCAACAACAGCAATGATAAACACTGAGTAGTTATAATATGTATGGCATTGTACTAAGAGCTTTCCCTATAGACAGCTCATTCCATTCTTCCCAAAGCCTATGATGGATGTACTGTTATTAGTTATATTTAAAAAAGTAGACTTTAAGTTTTAGCGCAGTCTTAGGGTCGAAGAAAATTGAGCAGGAAGTAACAGATTTCCCATTTACCTCCTACCTCTGCACCCCCACCTCCAAGCCTCTCCTACTATGAGTATCCCCCTACCTGAGTGGTACATTTGTTTAGACTAATGAACCTACATTGATACTTCTTTATATGTATACATATACATACATTAACATACTCATGCTACCTTTGTGATTTTGGAGAACTGTATACTTCTTGTTATAAAATGCAAATCATCTTTCCTGAGGGCACAGAACAGGATCTATTGCCCTGTGTCTGAGGAACTCTTTCTAGAATGATCCCAGAAGGTGGGTGGAGAATGGTAGAGGTTGTTGCACTTGAATACAGGGTGGGTGGGAGAGAAATGTGAATATCAGGTTTCCCGAGTAAACTATTAAAACCAAATAAAAAAAGCTAACTCCCACTAAACGAACAAAAGCAAGACTAACTCCTCTTCCCCCGGACAGAACACAATGAAAACACAAAAAACTAACTAAGGTTGGTGGTATTATGATCCTCATTTTATGAGGTAAACATGTTTTGACTCACTCAAGGCATAAATTCATGAAGTATCTAGATTAGCCCCAATCCATCCGATGACCAGGTGCCCAGCGTTTTTCTCCCCCCCATAGCAGTTTTTGGGTTGTACCCCCAGATGTGTATGTATGTTTCAGGACAGTTTTGTCCTAAACAATAATTGCAGGGAAATTATGGTTTGATGTGTTAGTTATATTTCCCCAAAACTAGTCTGAACACATTCCACCTGCAGTTCTCTCAGAAAGACCGACTTTCTGTTTTGGGCACAGTTGGGAGGACCTTACTGGAAAGGCTAACACAACAATGGCCTAAAGGCAGGACTGTGAGAATATTGAGTCTAATAGGCTTCAGGGTCTGTCATGAAGGGAGGGATTAGTGACCAAAAGGACTCTTGTCCTCAAACACGTTTTTACCAAAGGCGTTGGACTCCTGAGCTTGTCCTATTCCTCTATCTCTGGCATCCAAGAGCAACTTATTCCTTCTCATCCACTTACAGGAAATATCACTCATTACACCAACGCAAATAATTTTTTAATACAACCTATACTAATTAACACACCCTCTGCTGTAGATATTAATAAGCATAGTTCAAGGGCATATTAACCAATTCTTAATCACCTGCTGTAAACACCACCCATTACAAAAATGAAAGATTATTTTTTAAGACTGCTTATGTTAACTAACACATTCTCTGGTATAGCTATCGGGAAGAGTACTTTAAGTACCAAATAAGCTCTTAAAATGCCAATTCTTTTTAGGACATTTGAGGTAGTAATTAATTGCCCCTACAGTGTGGATTAGGGATAATTTGCATTACACTGCCAAATGCAGGCCTGTACTCCCCCTCCACCTGCTATGTTGATGCAATTTAAAGTAAATTATCATGCACACCACAGACCAGTCTCAGCAAGTAGTAATTACCAGGGTATTCATTCCAATGTTATGTGTACTAATACATTTTATTTAAATGTCTATTAAGAATGGCTTGGTTTTTAAAAAATCTTGATATATTCTCAGGTTTCTCAATTGCAGCACTTTTTGAAATTTGGGGCTGGAGAATTGTGGGGGATTGTCCCGCACATCATAGGATGTTCAGCAGCACCCTAGATGCCCGGTAGTACCTCACTTTCCCCAGCTGTGCCAATCAAAATGTGCCAAACTTGCAAAATGTCCACTGGGGGCAAAATTGCACCTGCCTGAGAAGCACGTGTTCTAAGGATGGAATACTATACTGTGAAGCTATTATAAATATATGGTAAGGAATCGTAAGGGCCTAGGAAGATGTTTATAATGTTTTAATAAAAAAAATCAAATAAAAGATAAATATGACTCTGATTTGTAAAATAAAAAAAAATGGAGATAGGTGTTGAAATATAATGACAGCTGATCTTCTGTGTGTGTGTGTGCTTACTCTGACCAAATGTTAATCTTTCATGTTTTATCTACCTAAATCTCAGACTAACCTTATGAGGTTGGTACTATTATTAACTTCATTGAACAGATAAACTAAAGCTCATGGAGGTTAAGAAACTTTGAAATAACATATTAACAGCAGTCGTGCCCAAGTAATGAAACTGAGTGGTATTTATCCCTGTATAGTTTTCAAGTGTTCCTCAATAAATATTACGTTTTATCAGAAAACTTAAAAAAAAGACATTACAGAAGCTTAAACCTTTCTTTTACTGAGTGCTTTCTGATTGTTTCCATCTAATACCTACATTCTTAGCCTTTTCCCTATGCCTTAACTTTTAAACAATTTTTCTTTTTTTATTGAGATATAACTGACACCCAATATTATGTTAGTTTCATGTATACAACATGATTTAATATTCACATGTATTGCAAAAGGATCAGAAGTCTAGTTAACACTTGCCACTATACATAATTACAATATTTTTTCTTGTAATGAGAACTTAAGATCTACTCTCCTAGCAAGTTTTAAAAAAATTTTTCTTAATGTTTTATTTATTTTTGATACAGAGAGAGACAGAGCATGAGAGGGGGAGGGGCAGAGAGAGAAGGAGACACAGAACCGGAAGCAGGCTCCAGGCTCTGAGCTAGCTGTCAGCACAGAGCCTGATGTGGGGCTCGAACCCAGGAACATGAGATCTGACCTGAGCTGAAGCCGGAGGCTTAACCGACTGAGCCACCCAGGCGCCCCTCCTAGCAACTTTCAAATATGCAACACAGTATCATGAAGTACAGTCACCATATTGTACCTTGACTTCTTTCCAGATCACATTTTCTTAATTATTTGATTACTAAAAGCTGTAAAGAAGAATCTTCCCCATTATTCTACTCAGATGTATATTTAGTACTTCATCCTAAAGCCTTGAGTTATAAGGATACAGGTCTGAATTTGGCTTCTCAGAATCATTAGACAATAGAAGGGCACACAGTTGCCCAAGGAAGGAGGGACAATCCTTGTAACACCCAATCAGGAAAGGCCAGCTAACACCTTTAACATTTCTAAGGGCAGGCAGGCCTCAAGACAGAAGCTATAGATAATCACCTAATGCTCCTATTGCTTGAGGCTAGTCACGCCCTACGTGAGGGTCCTGGGCCCACTCTGTAATTGGTCAATAGTCTAAATGTTGTGATTGGCTCCCACCAAAAGTATCAATGTATGGTTAAAGTTACTGCCAGTATTGATAGGGGTTAGTGATTGGGCCACTATACCTGTGTCACAATTTCCTGTAACTCCCCCTTCCCAAACCCCTAGAGGCCCTGCCCCCCCTTTGTTCGGGGCTCTCCACATGGATCCACTGCGTTGGTGAAGTCTGTGAGCCCGAACTTATAAGCCTGTAATAATAAAGCCCTTCGCTTTTGCATGCGTGACTCAGTCTCCCTGGCAGTTTCTGGTTTTGGGGGACAATATTAAAAATGTGGGCATAACAGAGTTACTAAAATAAAACCTTGATGAACTCTTTCTTGAGAAACAAGGTACCCAGATACTTTGAAACATTTTTATTAACTGATAATTAACTAGAAAACTCAAAAATCCCTGCTTAAGATCTTTTGAAAAGCGACCACCCAATGTCCCCCTCCTTGGTGAAGTATATTAACAGGCAGAGCAAGTAAAACAGCATTTGTCCTTTGAGGATGGAGTTTCCTGGACGCTGTGGAGGCAGAGGCTTCACGACTAGGACTCAGTCCTAATGTGGAGGAAAGACATTTTTGACCACGGGAAACATATTTATGTTGCTCCTGGCCTGTTTGAGGATTGTTCAGAGTTGCAGACATAGTTGGTTTCTGATGATTAATTCAGGTATTTCCTGTCTCCTACTTGGTTACGTTATACTCCTGATAGCACAGAGAGAAGGCTTCATGATTGGCCTTGTCTTACTCTTCTGGCCTTGAGTTTCCTTGGCAGTTCCTCCAATTTCCCAGTCCTCATCCAGTCTGCCTTCGTAGCCCCCTCTCATTGTATTCTCCTAGAACCCAGTGAGCTACCGTCACAGATTCATCACAGTGCCATCAGTGCAAATGTGTCCAACTCCATAAACTGCCTCTTTCTGGAAGCAGTGGGGTATTGGTGATGAACAGGTATTGGTGTTGAGCAGTAAACATCATCCAAAGCTCACATGATTATATATTTTTTGATGAAAAAAATTGCCAAATGATATTTGACTTTAATATCCAAATGTACTTTAAAACAGACATCCAGAGATGGAAGAGCTAGATTCAGTACTAGCCATTTCATTATAGTGTGTTTTAGCAACCTTAGCATCAATGAGTTCTTTGCAGGTTAGATTTTGCTTCTAAAGTAAATCTTTATCGGCAGCCAGGAAAGGGCTGTACAATCTGGGAGGATCAGACCACTTTTGAGCTCTATCTGGTCTCTTCTGTCTCCCACATTTGCATCTGGCCTAGAGGTGAGAAATTTTAAAATATCTCAGTGTATCTAATGGGAAAGAGGAGACATGTGGGGAGGAAGAGAAAGTAGCTCGGCATGCTCAAGTGCATTGAAATGTATCTTCTATAGACATAAAACCAAGTCAAAATGCCCAGGTGTGTGTGCTAGTCACTTGTTTGAAATTATCTGCTAAAAGATGTTAGGTTAAAAATGGGCGAAGTGAACACGGTTCAATCTATATTCAACCACCATGCATTTACTAATATATTTTACTAATAAAACATTTTAATAATTCAAAAACAAATTATTATTGTTAATTTGCATTTGCTCTTACAACATTCACTTACCTAAAGATTATTTCATATGCTCATATCCTACCCTTCACAAAACACCTAGTGAATGCTATTGTTTAAGTTATGTAGTCAATTAATCACAGGTATTATTTCAAAGGTTTCTTGGGGAAGAGAGTATTAAGAGTATAAAACAATGGAATTCTTAAAATTCATTTTTTACTATATATATAATGGCTTGGGGGAAAACATTGTAAATATTCAGTTCTACTGCCACATTAGGCTAGATGGTAAGTCTTGTTCAACATAATCGATTAATAGGTAGCTAGCTAAGCAGGGGCTCAAACCCATGTGTCTACAAAATCAACTCTTCTAGTTATTATGCCACTGGTAACCCTGGTTTGGTGGGAGAACACAGAAGTAGTTTGCTGAGCAGACTCATGACAAGAAGGAAAAGAGAGATCAGGGAAGTCTCTTAGACTAGAAACATGGTTTTAGGACTTTAAAGGCCGAAAGTCCAGCAAGTCTAGAAAGAGTGGATACCTCCCTAATTTAGGAAACCAGTTAACAAAACCATGGTGGAATATCAGATGTCAGCAGAATGAGGCCAGAGGAGCACGGCCAGGACTTCAACCACGGTTCAGGTGATGTAACGAGGGACTGAACTGCAGTAGCACACGGCTTCCAGAGGAGGACTCAGGCTGGATGCAGAAGCAGTAGTTGGAAGGGAACAACCTGCTTCAGAGCTCTGCAGCCAGAATCCCTGGTTCAGATCCCAGCTTTGGACCCCGCCATATCTAATTTAAAGTAAGTTACTTAACCATCTTAAGCCACAGTTTTCCTTTCTCAAAACCATAATAGCCTGCCTTATAAGGACTATTGAGACTATTGAGAGATTAAATGGCGTGCAATGCATGTGAGGAGCTTAGCACAGTGCCTGACACACGCAAAAGTTCAATACATGACGGCGGTTACTGAGAAAGAGGATCAGGAGGAAGGAGGGTGCGATCCAGGATGATGTGGATCATGGCGGTACCATGAAGGAAAACTGAAAACTCATAAAGAGGACTTGGATGATTCTTAAGGAAGATGGTTAATAAAAGCAGTTGATAATGATGATTTGGTGTAAGAAATGGTGAAAATAAGTTTTTAAGGTTGTATGTTAACTATCTAACACTATTAGCCTGGGGAGGTTGCAGTATCTTTTATTTTTCTGGACAGCAGGGGGCTCCAAGGTCCTGGAAAGCAGTAAGCACATCTATTGTTTTCTGTACTTTGTTCAGTTAACTTTCTTACTGCTGGAAAAAGGGAGCTGGCTTCATCTGATGTCATGGTTAAAAAGAAGTTGTGTAATTCTAGAATCAGAAATGCACAACTTTCTCTATTAGGTACCCAGCATCCACTGAACCTTATAGATCTGGAACGTATCTCAGTCTATAGTTTAATATTCACCCACCCACCCTTCCTGTAGCATTTATGGAACAGTCACTAGACCCCAGGAATGTGACAAGATGCCTGCATCAGAAATTCACAGGTTCAAGGCGGAAAACAAAGGAAGAGCATCCATAAAAAGGAATAAGAGTTGGAGTTACAGATACGGCAGTGGAAACGCCCAAGAGGGAGGTTATATTCCTGCCTAGGGAATTTGAGGATTCATCATAATAGCTAGGGAAGGTGAGGAGGACATTCCACACACAGGATCAGCACATGTGCAAAGGCGTGGAGGAATGAAAATGTCTGAGATTTCCAGGAGCAGCAAATGTAGTTTGTAGGAAAGGAACAAACACGATAAAGAGAAGTCAAAATTCAAGTGAATAAAGAGTGCGCGTCTGTAGATTTCTAGTTCCCTGCTCCCTTCACATCATGTTTATAGAGAGCTAGCATTACAGAGCTACGGGTCACTAAATCAGATTCTGCAATTCTCAACATGGTATTTCTATCAGCATATTTTTCAGATATTAATTTCTCTCTTCCTCATTCAAAGAATCATGTCTCCTCAGAAGTCACTTTTCTCGCTCTTTCTAATTTTGATCTCAAATTTTTAAATACTTTTCCTGTTATTTAAAATGGAAGTTTAAAAAAAAAGTGGGCATCTGCATACTCTTACTTTAACCTAAAATAGCCAGCAAATAGAATCCACAGGCACTCACTTTTCATTGTCTTGGTTCACATTTAGCACTTATGTGTCCTGAGCAACAGGAGTGTGCCTGTAGCCAAAGAAATTAGTGAGTCTACCAAGATGCCAAGGTCTCTGAAAATTTTAGTCTAATCATTCGATGGATTTAAAGCAAGAGAGATGCTTTTGTTTTTGTTTTATTAGTGGAGTAGTCAGGCATGTAAGTTAAGTTTGAGAATTACTATTTTTCAAGACTGGGAAATTCATTTGTTTTTTTATGGAGTGTGGATTTGAAGGGAAGGAAAGAAAGAAAAGGTTAGTAAGCACAACCTAATTAATGCAAAAAAAAAAAGAACCCCAAAATAAAACAAAAATGAGGGCGCCTGGGTGGCTCAGTCGGTTAAGCCTCCGGCTTTGGCTCAGGTCAGATCTCACGTTGGTGGGTTTGAGCCCCGCGTCAGGCTCTGTGCTGACAGCTAGCTCAGAGCCTGGAGCCTGCTTCCGGTTCTGTGTCTCCGTCTCTCTCTGCCCCTCCCCCTCTCATGCTCTGTCTCTCTCTCTATCAAAAATAAATAAAACAAAAAAAAAGTTTTAAAACAAAAATGAAAACGAAAACAACAGTGAAAAGAAAAATGTCCACACTAGCTTCTAGAGCACTGTGCCTGGTAGATAATAAGTGCTTCAAAATAGTTGAATAAGTGACTGCTGATGAATGACTGTTGGTGCTCTGCCCTACCTCTATAAACATTAACATCAGTGTGAATTGGTGCACACGAGTTTAGATGCTAGGCTGTCTCAATACTGCATAGAAGCCAAGCCTCGACTTGATAGCCTTGCTTAATTAAGTTTTTGTAAGTTGAAGTACAAACTGTTTCTTATCTTTATGCCCATCTAAAATGCCAGACTCTTTTTTCCCCCGCTATATGCATCATCATTTATTAACGTGTTTTTCTTTTCTGTATCTGCCAAAAGTTGTCAGTGTGGTTATGATGGTGATGACTCTGTTAACCTCTTGTAATAGAGAGATTCCATAAAGAGTAATACTGACGTGTAAATGAGGTGTAAGGAGCAATGCCCTGCATTTCTCCATTCACTAGGAGGAAAAGAGTGACTAATAGAATTCTTTTAGAAATTCTTATTCTCTTTCTGATCTACTGGATACAGGTCAGATGCAAGTGGTCTCTTGGTAGAAAAAATGGCCTTTTTCTGCCCATTGGAGAAATGGAGAAAGCTTATATGTCCTCAGTAAACTCCACTTGGTTCTATTGATCTATGAGTATTGCTAGGTAAGTTTTAGTTAAATGTTACCTTGTTTTTCCTACTAGAAATGTAATTTTTTAAACATTTAATGTTATTTCATTTTAATTTGATGTTTAGTAGTATACTGATAAAAAGGAATACTTTTTTGGTTAAAATCTTATGGTTAGGGTCTGTATACTTGATAATATTTCTCAATCAGGATAGATTCTATAAAGAATATAATAAAAAAGGAAGAAGTTATGTTTCACTCTCTACTCAGAGCTTTAAGAAGAGAATCTCAGAGCTTGGGGTTCCCAGCACCTTTTGATAATTGGTGAAGGAGCATTATGAAAATGTTCCTGTGCAGATGGACATAGAAAGTATTCTTGGTATTCTTAAAAAGAAACTCATATGAATATTGCGGGTGTCTGTGTTTGGATTAAACAATGGAGCCATTGTATGTTTGGCATTGATACAGCTGAAAGTTTCTACTGGCTTCCTGCGTTTACCAATCATCCACAAGGCATGCATTTGCATACACTTCCTACCAAGCCCGCAGCACTTTGGCTGAGTTTTCCAAGTCAGGTAAACCTCCCCTATTGTTTATACTGGTGTCTATGCCAAAGAGAAGTGATTCAATGGAAAGGCGGTCTTGCAGCATATAGCTGCCAAGTTTCTGGAACATATCTATTTAAAAGATGTAAATTTGGGACCCATTCTAGAAGCAAGGAAAAATGAAGCAGGATAATGAATAGCTTAAATATTTACATTTTCTCTCTCTCTGTCTGTGTGTGTGTGTGTGTGCGTGTGTAATATTTAAGCCTTAAAGAGAAATGACAAATGTCAAAACAATGAATCTGAACTTTTAGACTCTATTTCAGTGCAGTATATGGATGTATTCAAACTACTGCATATGCATTCTTTACAAGCTACTTCCAGTATCACTGAGGCAGAAATCTCTCTAAAGAAATCATAGGGAGTTAGAGAATGGATTCTGATTGATTTTTCTTTCTTTTTCTTCATCCCCATCATTTTTATAATACAAGAAATGTATCATGTATTTGTTGTTAAAATTGCACAGTCCTGGGAGGGCGTAATTGACTCCATGATGTCTTCGGGAATAGAACGCCTTCAGGGTCCTGATACTGAATGTGGCTCCTAACCTCAAAGGAATATCATGGTCCCAAAATGTCTGTTGGAGCTCTAGCAATTAAACCATTTTTATAAGCAGAAAGAAGTGTAAGGCAAGGAACAACAGTTGTATGCCAGGAAAGTCAGTCCCTTTTTCAAAAAACTTATACATGTTTCCCTCATAATTTCTGATTATCATTGTTCAAATCTTAACACATATTTCTTTTTATGGCATTTGTTTCATTTTTGCCCTGTAACTCCAGATTCTGACTTTGATTCTGTTAAGTATCTTCCATTATGTTATATCCTTTTATTATCTATAGCTCCACTGATTTTTTCTTCTATTTTTGACTCAAAAATAGAAGTATCCTACTCTCTTCTAAGATTTATTCCTTTTCTTCCCTGTTTTTGAGCTTTCTCCTCTTTGGTGCAAACAAAATGATAGGTTAAGATATTGATATCTGTGGTACATGAAGTTATGATAAATTGAAAGTGTCCCCACCTGGTCTTTTTTATTTAGTTGTCAAGGTAACCCAGTGGCTGAGAGAACACACTGGGTATAACTTCTTACTTTCTGATTTTCCCTGTGCCTTATTTTTCCGATCTGTAAAATATTAATTTTGGTACTTAATTCATAGGGTAGGTGTGAGGATTCAAGGTAAAGCACTTGGAATAGTAGGTGGTATGAAATAAGTGCTATGTGTCTTAATGTTTGTCAACTGTAGTCTCAGTGAAGCTAAAAAAAAAAATAGTTTAAGGGGCGCCTGGGTGGCTCAGTGGCTAAGCGTCTGACTTCAGCTCAGGTCATGATCTCATTGTTCATGGGTTCTAGCCCTGCGTTAGGCTCTGTGCTGACAGCTCAGAGTGTGGAGCCTGGTTTGGATTCTGTGTCTCCCTCTCTCTCTCTCTCTGCCCCTCCCCCACTGGTGCTCTATTTCCCTCAAAAATAAATAAATGTTTAAAAAAAATTAAAAAAAAGTTCATATGCAGGATGATTGGAATGGAGGCAGAAATAGAAGGGGAATGGTGTTCAGAATCCTGAAGAGTTTTTGTGAGGGATGTGAGATTGCCAAAATGGAGTGAATTAAAGGATTGTTGGACAAAATTGAAAAGACAGCTGAGGCTGGGAATCATGTATTTATGATGAACATGGGCACATGGCAGTACCTGACTGCTTAGGAACAAGAGTGAAGACAATGGAAAAATAGGTTAAATTAGGGTTAGGATTTACCTGGTAGGGTTGGCAGAAGACCCAGACTATAGAACCCTAATTGGTGCTGGTATGAGTTAGGGAAACACACTTACCATGGGGCTCTGGCTGGGAAAGAAGAAATATAAGGGCAGGAGAAGACTTCAAAAATTAATTTCTTGGGGCATCTGTGTGGCTTAGTTGGTTAAGCATCCAACTGGACTTTGGCTCATGATCTCATGGTCATGAAATTGAGCCCCAGTCTGGCTCTATACTGACAGCATGGACCCTGCTTGGGATTTTCTCCCTCTCCCCCTCTCTCCCTGCTCCTCTCCCACTTACACTCATGCTCTCTCCCCCCCCCATAAATAAATAAACTTAAAAAAATAATTTCTCTTGATTTGAGGTGTATGGTGAATTATGGATAGAAAGGATATAGACTGAGTAAATTTTCAGAATTCAAACTTTTAAAGGTATCATTCTGTCGGGTCCGCCCCGGCCAGCAGGGCGGTAAATCCTTGCCGGTTCGTTCCTGAGGGAGGGAGAGAGAAATAGGGCAGGAGGGAGACGCAGAGAGTGGAGACAACCCATGGTATCTGATCAAGCCTCTTCTTCTCCTATTCAGAAAAAAACTGTATCTTATAAAGGTTTCAAGGCAGGAGAACAAGGCAGCTGACCTAGGTCGGTTGTTAGGAAACAGGGTTAAGGGATTAGGGCTGGAGTAAAAGAGGAACCAAACTAAGGTTTTTAGCACAGCACTGAAGGGCCGATACCACCCTGCCTGTAGGCGATTGATCTTTGTTCTTCTGGCTTCTCCTCTGACAGGGAGTGGCGCTCCCCTGCCTATTTTTGTAACTCCCCTCTGGGAGTGACACATCCGGCTAGCAAAGGCCAAGCAGCTGAATCTTTGCAGCTTCCCACATCATTCTGAGTGATAATAAACTCTCAGCAGGTTCATGTGGGTAGATTGTGGAAGTGAAACAAATGCCAGAGATGAAGTTCAGGGAAATAGAGAAAAATCAAAGATTCACTCAATTTAATTAGATAAACAATTAATGGGCATATGTCAATGAATGTGTTCTGTGTTCTTGTGAACAAGATAAACATACTTCATAACCTCAATTTGCTTACCATTTGGCAGATTGGAAGATAGACTGGTGAATGAAATATGACATGGAATTTACAATTAATTACTCAAGGGGACTAGAAACAGGCAAGAAAGGCCAATGGGCTAAGAGCCAAAGTCTGCAATGAATGTGGAGAAATGACCTAAAAGTAAGACAGCACAAAGAAGATGGTAGATTAATATCTTCAAAACGGGGTTGATGAACTAAAATTGTAGATGTGATACTGTGAGCTGTTAAAGGTCTACCTTCAGCACTAGGCTCTGAAATACTTTAGGGCAGGGACTAGCTCCACATATTTTTATATCCCCCTTGTGGTCTTAGCACACTGTGGTACCTATATAAATGTTTATTGAGCTACCATGATAAAAAGAGACAAAAAACTTTTGATACTTAAATATACTACAGTTGACCCTTGAACCACATGAGGGTTAGGGCTACCAATACCCTGCACAGTTGAAAATCCGTGTTTAACTTTGGATTCCCTCCTTCAAAACTTAACTTTTAATAGTCTATTGTTGACCAGAAGCCTTACGGATAACATAGTCAACTAAAACATATTTTTTTTGTTTTATGTGTTATATACTGTATTCTTATACTAAGTAAGCTAGAGAAAAAAATGTTAGGAAAATCATAAGGAAGAGAAAAAATACATTTACAGTACTGTACTGTATTTGCTGAAAAAAATCTGCATATAACTATGCAGTTCAAAATCATGTTGTTCAAGGGTCAATGGTATATTAGTTATTTGTTTCCATGTAACAAATTATCCTAAAACTTAGAAGCTTGGGTGATATTAGCAAGATGACAGAATAGGAGATCGTCCTTGTGCCCCCACAGGACCAATAAAACCATCAATGGATGAAATACCTGTATAAGAGTTCTGCAATCCAAATAAGAGGTTACAGCACCCTACTGAAAGACAGAAATGAGAAAAGATGAATTCCAAAGGGTAAGAGGAACAGTTTCATTTCACCAATATCACTTTTCTCTCAAGATAGCACAGCACAGTGCCAAGTGAGATCCCCTCAGCCCATGAATTCTCCCATAGGGGAAAAGGAGGGCCATGTGAGTGTCTAACTTCTCCAGAATTTTAGGGCACTACCTGAGTACTGCATTCTGTCACACCTTACCCAGAACATGGAGGGCATTGGGGTGGCTAGGTTGAACTGGGGCTACCTAAGAACAAAAACAAAGGGCAGAGGCTTTCAACAACTGATGTGAAATTTCAGCAGCTAGCCTGTGGCCCCTGGCAGCTTGCTTAACTTTACACCATCCCAACTGGTCCATTTAGAATCTCTGACTGGTGAAGGAATTTTCTTGCCAAAGCCAGTTAGTGGTGATGACTCCTTTAAATGTGCAAACACCAATGCAAGGCTACAAGTATCACGAAGGATCAGAGAAACATGACACCAGCAAAGAAACAAAATACAGCTCCAGTAACGAACCCTTAAGAGATGAAGATCTACAAACTATCTGACAAAGAATTAAAAATAAACTCTGTATTCATCTGAGAGAGAGAGAGAGAGAGAGAGAGAGAGAGAGAGAGAGAGAGAGAATATGACTGACTGAGCAGGGAAGGGGCAGAGGGAGAGGAAGGGAGAGGGAGAGGGAGAGAGAGAGAGAGAGAGAGACAGACAGACAGATTCATAAGCAGGACCACTGCCCCGTGTAGAGCCTGACATGGGTCTCAATCTCATGACCAGAGCTGAAATTGAGAGTCAGCCACCCAAGTGACTCTCAAAATAAATTCTTATGGAAGCTCATAAGCCACAAGAAAAAGCAGATAAATGAAAACAGGAAAGTAATACATTAACAAAATAATCCCAAGCATCTTTTATGACCACAATGGATTGAAACTAGAAATAAAAAAAAATATGAAAATGGAAAACTTCACAAACATGCAGAAATTAACATGATATTGCATATCCAATGGGTCAAGGAAGATATCAAAAAGGAAATTAAAAAATATGTCAATGCAACATATACAAGCTTGAGAAATGTAGCAAAGTAAATTCTAAGAAGGAATTTGATAGTGATAAATGCCTACATTAAAAAAGAAGATTGAAATAACCTAAATTTTTACCCCAAGGAACTAGAAGAACAAATCAAGCCCAAATTTAACATAAAAAAGGAAATAATAAGGATTAAAGCAGAAAAATGGAAGAGAACAGAAAAAAAAAATCAAAACTAAGATTTACTTTCTTTAAAAGAAAAATCCAACATACCCTTAGCTAGACTAAGAAAAAAATGAGAGAAGACTCAAATAAATTAACCAGAAATGGAAGAGGAAAATTAATAACCAATACCACAGATATAAAAAAGATCATATGCAAATATTATGAACAATTATATGCCAACAAATTGGACAATCTAGTAGAAATAGATAAATCCTAGAAACACAACCTACCAAGACTGAATCAAGAAGCAGCAGAAAACCAAAACAGACCAATAATAAATATGGAAATTAAATTAGTAATCAAATACTTCCCAACAAAGAAAAGCCCAGGATCATATGGCTCTACAGATGAATTCCACTAACTGTTTAAAGAAGAATACCAGTCCTTCTTAAACTCTTACAAAATTCAGAAGGGAACACTTTCAAACTCATTTTATGAGGTCAGAATCACCCTGATGTCAAACCCAGACAAAGACACCAGACCCAACATGAAAAAATTATACACCAATACCTCTGATGAACCTGGATATAAAAATCCTCAAAAAAAATATTAGCAAGGGGAATTAAAGAGCATACTAAAAGACATATATATGATTACCAAGTAGATTTATCCCTGGGAAGCACGAATGGTTCAATTAATGCAAATCAATCAATATGATGTACATTGATAGAATGAAGCATAAAAATTACATGACCATTTCAATAGATGCAGAAAAAGCCTGACAAAATTTAAAGCCTTTCCATGATAAAAGCTCTCAACAAACCAAGTATAAGAATTTTCCTAAACATAATAAAGACCATATATAAAAGGCCACAGCTAACATGACACTCAATGGGAAAAAGCTGACCACTTTCCTATAGGATATGGAACAGAGCAGGGATGCCCACTCTCACCACCTCTATTCAACATTGTACTGGAAGTCCTAGTCAGAGCTATTAGGTGAAAAAAAGAAAGAAAATGATCCAAACTGGAAAGAAACAAGTAAAATTATCTGTTTGCATATGACATGATCTTGTATGTAGAAACTCTAAAGACTCCACAAACACACAAAATACTACTTGAATTAACAAACAAATTCAGCAAAATTTCAGGATAAAAAAATCAACATACAAAGATCACTTGCATTTCTATACAGTAACAATGATATATCTGAAAAAGAAATTTGGAAGACACTCCTATTTATAATAGCATCAAAAAAAAAAAACTTAGCAATACACTAAACCAAGGAGGTAAATTATTCATACACTTAAAAGTATAAAACACTGATGAAAATATTAAAGCATACAGAAATAAATGGAAACACATTTTTGTTTATGGATTAGAAGAATCAGTATGTTAAAAAAAAAAAAGTCCATACAATCCAAAATGATCTATAGACTCAATGCGATCTTTATCAAAATCCCAACGGCACTCACAACTATATGGTCAATTAATCTTTAACAAAGCAAGACAGACTATCTAATGGCAAAAAGATAGCCTCTTCAACAAATGGTTTTGGGAAAACTAGAAAGCAACATACAAAAGAATGAAATTGGACCACTTTCTTACACCATAGACAAAAATAAATTCAAAATGGATGAAAGACTTAAATGTGAGACTTCAATTCAAACCATAAAAATCTTAGAGGAGAACACAGGCAGTAAACTCTTTGACAACAGCTGTAGCAACTTCTTTCTCTGTCTGTCTCTGGAGGCAAGGGAGACAAAAGCAAAAATAAACTATTGGGACCTCATTAAGATAAAAAGCTTCTGCACAGCAAAAGAGACAATCAACAAAACTAGAAGACAGTCTATGGAATGAGAGAAGATATTTGCAAATGACATATCCAATGAAGAATTAGTATCTAAAACACATTAAGAACTTATAAAACTCAATACTCAAACAACAACAACAACAACAACAACAAATAATACAATTTAAAAGTGGGCATGAGTCAGACAGTTTTCTAAAGAAGACATACAGATGGCCAACAGAGACATGAAGAGATGCTCAACATCAGTCATCATCAGGGAAATACAAATCAAAACTACAATGAGATATCATCTCACACCTGTCACAATGTATAAAATTAACAATACAAGAAACAATAGGTGCTGGTAAGGATGTGGAGAAAGGGAACCCTCTTGTACTGTTGGCGGGAATGAAAACTGGTGCAGTCACTCTGAAAAACACTATAGAGTTTCCTCAAAAAAGTTAAAAATTGACCTAACTTACCATCTGGCAATTGCACTCCTAGGTATTCACCAAAAGAATACAAAACTGCTAATTCAAAGGGATACATGCATCCTGATATTTATAGAAGTATTATCTATAATAACCAAATTGTGGAAAGAGCCCAAATGTCCATCAACTGATGAATGGATAAAGAAGATGTGGTATGTATGTATATACAATGGAATATTATTCAGTCAAAGAAAAACCCTGCCATTTGCAACAACATGGATAGAGCTAGAAAGTATTATGCTAAGTGAAATAAGTCAGAGAAAAACAAATTCCGTGTGATTTCACTCATATGTGGAGTTTAAGAAACAAAACAAATAAAGGGGGATAAAAGAGGGAGGCAAACCAAAAAACAGACTTTCAACTATAGAGAACAAACTGATGATTATCAGAGGGAAGGTTGGGGGAATGGCTAAGATGAGTGATGGGGATTAAGGAGAGCACTTGCTGTGTGATGAGCTCTAGGTGTTTTATGGAAGTGCTGAAATGACTATACTGTACACTTGAAACTAATATTATACTATATGTTAACTAGAATTTAAAAAACTCAAAATCTCAACAGCATTTTTTAGAGAAAAAGAAAAAAATTCCTAACATTCATGTTAAATCACAAAAGACCCAAAATAGCAAAAGCAATTTTGAGCAAGAACAACAAAGTTGGAGGCACACTTCCTGATATCAAAACATATTATAAAGCTACATAATCAAAACAGTATGGTACTGGTATAAAAACAGACATACAGCTTGATAGAACAGATAGAGAGCTTATAAATAAACATGGATATAATTAACAACTTGTCTTCACCAAGGGTGCCAAGAATACATAATGGAGAAAGTATAGTTTCTTCAATAAATGGTTCTGGGAAAACTGGACATCCACATGTGAAAGAATAAAATTGGACCCTTATCTTATACCTTACACAAGAATTAATTCAAAATAGATTAAAGACTTAAGTGTTAGACCTGAAACCACAAACCTCATAGAGGAAAACATAGGGGCAAAGCTTCTTGACATTGGTCTTGGCAATGATTTCTTGGATATTACACCAGAAACATTGGCAAGAAAACCAAAAATAGACAAATGGGATTACATCAAACTGAAAAACTTCTGCACAGCAAAGAAAACAATCAACACTATGTAAAGACAACCTATGGAATCAGAGAAAATATTTGCAAAGTATACATCTGACAGATGATTAATATTGAAAAAATATAAGGAACTTATCCAACTCAACAGCAAAAGCCAAAATAGCCTAATTAAAAAATAAACAAAGGAAGTGAACAGACATTTTTTCAAAGACATTCAAATGATGAACAAATATATGCAAAGGTGCTCAAAATCTCTACTCTTCAGGGAAATACAAACCAAAACTACAATGAGCTAAAACTTCACACCTGTTAGGATGGCTATTATGAAAACAAAATAAAAACAAAGATAGCAAGTGCTGGCAAAAATATTGCAAAAAGGGAACCCTTGTACACTGTTGGTGGGTATGTAAAGTGTCATAGCCATTATGGAAAAACAGTAATGGAGGTTCCTCCAAAAATTAAAAATAGGACTATCATGATCTGGCAATCCCACTTCTGGGTATATACACATAGGAATTAAAAATCAGGATCTGAAAGTGGTATCTGCACTCCCATGCTCACTTCAGCATTAGTGACAATAGCCAAGACATGGTAGCAACCTTTATGCCCATTACTAGATAGATGGATAAAGAAAATGCAGAACACACAGACACACACACACACACACTCCTCACTGGAATATTATTCAGCCATGAGAAAAAAAATCCTGTCATTTGTGACAACACAGATTGACCTACCACAGATGAACCTGGAGGGCATCATGCTAAGTGAAATAAACCAGAGACAGAAGGACATATTCTACATAATACCACTTATATGAGGAATTTAAAATAATCAAACAAAAACAGGGAGTAGAATGTTGGTGTTCAAGGCTAGTGGAGTGGGCAATGGGGTATTGGTCAAAGCACACAAAGTTTCATTTATATAAGAAAATAAATCATCAAGGTCTACTGTACAACCCACAGCCTATAGTTAACAATCCTATATTGTACACTTAAATTTTGCTGAGAGTAGATTGTATGTTAAGTGTTCTTATCACGAATAATAATAATAAAAGAGGAAAGGTGTAAATTTTTGGAGGTGATGGATATGTTCATGGCATAGATTGTGGTGATGGTCTCATGAGTGCATACTCATCAAGTCCAAACTCATCAAGTTGTACACATTAAATATGTTCAATGTTTTGTATGCCAATCACATCTCAATAAAGTTTTTTTTAATTAAGAAAGTTGAACTTTACCAGTTTAGAATAACAAATATTTATTATCTCAAAATTTCTGTGTTCAGGGATTTGGTAGTCTCTCATAAGGATGTAATCAAGGTGTCAGGCAGGGCTGCAGTATCATTTGAAGGCTGGACTAGGGGAGGATTCTTGTTCAAGCTCATGCACATGGTTGTGCCAAGATTCAGTCCCTCATGGCTATTGGATTGAAGACTTCAATTCCTCCCTGGCTCCTGGCCAGGGGCCTCCTTCTATTTCTTGCTACATGGGCCTATCCACAGATCAGCTCACTGCACAACAGCTGGCTTTCTTCAGAACAAACAAGCAAGAAAGGAGATAAAATTCACTCTTTTTGTAACCTTATCTTAGAATTGACATCCTATTCCAAGAGACCATTTTAAAGGCTGCTTACCTCAAATACTAAAACCATTTCTGTCAATTACCACTATTTCAATCAAGTTGTGTCATCAGTTACAAAAGAAATGCTTTTGTTAACATACTTCCCTGCTTGGGTGTTCTTTGAATGGTGCATCGCACTAAGTACAGTTCAACAAATGTTTATGATGATTGCATAATATTTTGATTTTACTGAAAAGAAACTTAAATCTTAAAATGAGATAACAATGTTTTCGAAACAATATTGCTTCTTGAGTATTTATAACCATTCTTAGAATTGAAATTGCCAAAGAAAAATAGTTAACTTGTATATCTTATTCTAAAATGTAAACATATTTATTAAAGCTGTTTGGACAAATTTGACATTTATTCTATGTCTCAAAACTCTTGAATATCACAGTACACAAAAGGCCCTACAGAAAAGTGCCATAAGTTTTCTAGTTTCTATGTTCTTCTGGTGTCATGTTTAGTTGAATCTTAGCGCAAGGCTGTAATTGAAATGTCTTCAAGATACAGAGCTTGAAGACAAGATAAACAGTCAATGCTATATTAAAAGAAACAGATCTCTTTTTATATTTGCTATAGAAATAAAAAGTTATGATGTTCTCTTCAAACTATAAACTGACAGTCTAAAATTATACAGTATTCTGCATATGAGCTTTAATATATTCTGTCAATAAAAAAGTTACTGTTATCTATATTTCAAACATGACTTTCATAAGCCATTTAAATTCACCTAATAAAAGAGCAAATGTATTTGGATAGATACTAGAAATGTTTTGTACCTTACAACAACTAGATTTTTCTTGTTTGAGGCAAATAAGCTTCTGTACATCTCTACAGAAACTATTCAGTAAAACTTCTATTTACTAGATAGAACTCAGTGCTCTGGATGCTTACTTTTGCATACTACTTTCAGAAAAGGAAATAAATCAAAAGGGGAATCTAATATCAGGGTTTCAAGAGAGCAAACGCCCTAACCTCCTTGAATTACTACATATGTTTATTTCTCAATCAAGCTGTATACTCATGGCAGGCCAGCTTCCTCTCTGCTTGACTATATCTTCATTTCAGGACCCCAGATGAAGGAGCTGCCTGCCCGAAGACATTGATGGAAAAGAAAAGGTGAATTGTGTGATGGCAACAAAGATGTCACTGAGAAACTTCATAGGTCTCTCCAGCTCACAGTTTACTGGGTTAAGCAAATCCTCTGGCCAAGCCTGAGGTCAGTGGAGTGGAGAAATATAAGCATCCTACCATATGAGACAGAGAATATTTTGAACAGTAACACAACTTACCATACACAGTTAGAAGATGTGATGGGTATGATTAAATTTGTCCCATATGATCACGGACAATTTTAAATGGTCACCCAACCCACTGGAATGAGCATTGTCCAACTCAATTTCACTGTTGAAGGTCAGACCTCATTCAGTTTCCCTCACAATCCTAAAACCAATTCTCCTAGATCTTTTAAATTATATAGTACTGTGATGTTCATTGATGCAATGTTCAGAAACATGTGCCCATGGCAAGAACCCCAATCACATCCCTTATGTCAGATGGAAAACCATGTTAATGAAGGTCCTATTTGATTCAGTGCACTCTTGGATGTTTTAGTTAATCTACTCAGCAACCAAATGAGAAAGAAAAGATTATTCTCATTTTACTTGTGAACAAATCAACCCAGACAGCTTATACAAAGTCACATGGCTAGCAACATGTGAAACTGGGATTTGAAACCAGCATTTTGACTTCAGAGTTCTGGAAAACTGTCCTAGAAAGACAATGACTACATTTTGGATATTCTATAACCAATAAGGAATTTTTTTTTGCCAGCCATTTATTAGCCACAAGACAAAATGACTATGTTCCCCCAAAGACTTTCAAATGGCTCAAGCCACTAAACTGTTCACTGAAAAACTTACAAGTATTTGTTTTAAGCCTTATAAGGAAACTCTACTTGTCTGAAGCCTAGAGAAGTATTTTTTTTTCTTTTTGCACAGCATTTGGAGACATTTCTTTGCAGGGGGAAAACACAGGGCTCATTGCTTAAAAGTAAAATTGTCCATGGATGGTTGAAGAAGAAGCAAAGAAGTGGAATTAGATCTAAGGTTCCCAAGACATGGATAAAGAGCACACAAGAGAACTAGGGACTAGGCTTCCTAGGGAAAGGTGACCAGGCAGGAAAAAAAAAAAGATAGAAATGACTTGCAGCAAAGGTAGATATTAACTGATGAACTTATGTAAGGAGATGTAGAGAGACAATTAGGCTTTTGTGTATGGAGTATCAGGCTTTTGTTTTGCTGCTGTTCTGCATGAATTAGGAGGAGGGCTAAGGGAAGAACTGGTCTATGTAACTGGAATAAACAAAATTTTAAGTGTTAACTTCCTTTAGCTGAGTTTTAAGAATTCTGCAACTGTATATTGCTTGATGTGGTACAAGGGAAAGAGCATAACCCTTGGAGCCACCTAGATCTGGAGTCAAATCTCAGCTTGTTTCCATGCCTACTATGTGACTTTAGGCAAGGTTCTTACCTTCTTTGAACCTCAGGTTGCCATCTGAAAACAAAATAAAACAAACAGAACAATCTAACAGAATTTTTGTGAAGATTAAATAGATTGTATACCTATCTATATCTGTGCCATATCTGTACCTAGGCTACATCTATATTTATGTGTGTGTGTGTGTGTGTATGTGTGTGTGTACACATATCTGCATCTGTACTTGTATCTGTGTCCATGTCTATCTAATGCTTAAGAAATGCTCTATGAATGTTAATATCCTGCTGTATCAATTAGTTTAACCAATACATAAGCGTATCTTTTATGCCAAGATTGTGATAGTTTCTGTAGATGATAAGGTGATGAAGATCCAGATACTGTCCTTAAGAAGCAAACGGGAAAAAGGGACATACAGACCATGTAATTCCAGAGATTTCGTTGTTTCAGAAAGTTGGCTGAGACTACAGGGTTCAGGGACTGCCAGCTCGTTGCATTTGGGGTTGATGTCATGACCTCTCAATGAATCATGTGATCCACTTTATTCAAGTGCACTTGAATAAAATATGCTTCAAGGCCAGTTCTTTTCTTTTCATTAAAAGATACTCTTTAAAGGATACTCTTTTCAAGCAAGCCTGACTTACCACTTTGGAGTCACTGTGGAGAATCTCATTAACCTACAGATGTTTGCTTTGGGTGCTTGTCTAGTCAGTGCCTTTCTCCTTCTGTTTCCCCTTCTTCCTTTCCCACTGGTCTGCTGTCTTCTTTCTCTCTCCTTCTTTTTCATTCACTTAACAAAATTTTATGTAGTGTCTACTAAGTGCCAGGTACCATTTTAGGCATGGGGGACAGAGTTAACAAGAAAATATCTGTTCTCATGGAGGTTATGTTCTATTAGGAGAAAATAAGCAATAGAACAGGAAATAAATAAATATATTACAGTTGGTGTATTAAAAAATAAAAAGCAGGATAAAGACAAAAAGAATGACAGAAATGGAGACGTGTGTATACTAGATCAGGGACAGCCTCTCTGATGAGGCAACGTTTGAGCAGAAACCTACACACAGTAAGGTAACTGGCCATCCATGTGTCTGTGAAAAAAGAATTCTAGGCAAAAGGAACAACAAATTCAAAAGCCCTGAGATGAGAACAGCATAGAGACCCGGTGGCTGGGGTGAAGCAAGGAAAGAGAATAAGGAGATGAGATCAGAGAAATGGAAGAAGTGCCATATGGGGTGAATCAGGAAGAAGCTTGTAGGCTATGGCAGAGCATTGGACTCTATTCTGAGTAAGATGGGAATACACTGAAGATTTTGAATGAAGTGGCATGATCTGCTTCAAAGAGAACAAGGTAGGGAAGAAAAAAAGGGCAACTATGCAGAGGAAGACCCTATGCCAATGGTCTAGATAATAGGGAGTAGAAAGCAGCAGCAGCACTGCTAGGGATCTACCCAAGGGGTACAGAAGTGCTGATGCATAGGGGGCACATGTGCCCCAATGTTCAAACAGCACTTTCAACAATAGCCAAATCATAGAAAGAGCCTAAATGTCCATCAACTGATGAATGGATCAAGAAGATGTGGTTTATCTATACGATGGAATATTACATGGCAATGAGAAAGAATGACATCTGGCCATTTGTAGCAACATGGATGGAACTCGAGGGTGTCATGCTAAGTGAAATAAGTCAGGCAGAGAAGGACAGATACCATATGTTTTCACTCATAAGTATAACAGGAGAAACTTAGCAGAGGACCATGGGAGAGGGGGGAGGGGAAAAATAGTTGGGGAGAGGGAGGGAGGTAAACCATAAGAGACTCTTGAATACTGAGAACAAACTGAGAGCTGATGGGGGAGGGGGAGTAGGGAAGGGGGTAGTGGACACAGAGGAGGGCACTTGGGATGAGCACTGGAAACCAACTTGACAATAAGCTATACAAAAAAATAAAATTAAATTAAAAATAATAAATAATATAATAAAAAATAGGGAGTGGGAAGATTAGTCTAGAATGGTAGCAGTTAGCCACTCTTTGATTTTGGATCTACCACAGCTGCAGCTATGTTGATGTAGGGTGAGAGAGAAGCAAATTGTGGTTGATTCCAAATTTTGTTTTCTGAGCAACTGACAAAATGGAATTTCCATTTCATTGGGATGGGAAACTGAAATGAGAATATAAATAAGGGATGTGGGGAACGAAGATTTGAGAGTGAGATATATTAAGATATATTAAGGGTAAAGATAGAGTTAGAAGAGAGACCTGACCCAAAGATAAAATTTTGAGATGTTGGCATACCATGTAGATAGGAATAAAAGCCATAAAGCAAGATGAAATCACTTTGCAGCAAGGAGAAGTAGAAAAGAGATGAGGTACAAGGAGAGAACATGAGGCATTCTAAATATAAAAAACTCAAAGGTGAGAGGAATCAGTAGGCAAAGCTGGGAAGGACATTGAGAAAAAAATTCCTTCAGAGACCACTGTCATTTATTGCCTGATATCCAGTGTCGTAAAGTCTGTTCTATCATATATTTTGTGTTTCTTAGTTGTTTCAAAATAGAAGATAAATCTAGTTCATGTTATTCTATCTTTACAAGACACAGAAGTTGTATTTTTGTACCTAAATTGCATCTCCCCTGTAAAAAAATAATTATTACAAAACAAACTGCATCTCTTTTAGGAAAAATATATTTGTTTCTTGCTTTTGTTTAATATAGTTGAACATCTCTGCCTTCTAGTGAAAATATTTAGTGTTAATATTTAATGTAATTTTTGATATGATCTACTTTGGATCATTTTACTAGTTGTTTTAGGTTTGCTCCCTTTGTGTTTTGATTCTCAGTACTCCCTTTCCTGCCTTATTTTGGATTGATTTAACATTTTTTAGAAAAGCATTTTAGTTTACCCGCTGGCTTTAAAAAAGACTTTGTTTTTAGAGCAGTTTTAGGTTCACAGACAAATTAAGCTGAAAATATGGAGTCTTCAGGACCCCTGCCTCTCCCCACCTACATAAACTCTCCACTATCAACATCTTTCACCAAAGTGGTACATTTGTTACAACTGATGAACCTATACAGACACATCATTATCACCCAAAATGCACGGTTCATATTAGGTTTCACTCTTGATGTTATATATTCTATGAGTTTTGACAAATGTATCATGACACACATTCACCATTGACATATCATACAGAATAGTTTCATTGCCCTGGAAATCAATGTGCTTGGCCTATTCATCCCTTCCCCTCCAACTCCTGCAACCATCGATCTTTTTACTGTCTCCATAATTTTGCCTTTTCCAGAATATTATAGAATTGGAATTATACAGTATGTGCCCTTTTCAGATTGAGTTCAATTAGTAATATGCATTCACGGTTCATCTATGTCTTTCCATGGATTGATAGTGCATTTCTTTTTAGCTGAATAATATTCCATTACCTGAAAGTACCACAATTTATCCATCTACCTACTAAAGGATATCTTGGCTGTTTCCAGAGTTTGGCAATTATGAAGAAAGCTGCTATAAACATTTGTGTTCAGGTTTTTGTATGGACATGTTAACTCCTTCATACAAATACCAAGGAGCATGATCGGTGGATCATCTGATAAGAGTACACTTACTTTTGTAAGAAAACTATTTTCCTAAGTGGCTTTACCATGTTGCATTCCCAGCATCAATGAATGAGAGTTCCTATTGTCCCACCTCCTTGCCAGCATTAGGTGTTGTCAGTGTTTTAGGTTTTGGCCATTCTAATCAGTGTGTAATAATATATCCTATTTGCAATTTCATAATGACACGCAATGAGCATCTTTTTATATGCTTGTTTCCTGTGTCTTTGATGAGGTGTCCAGTTCTCTTACCTACTTTTTAACTGGGTTATTTTCTTATTGTTGAATTTTAAGAGTAATTTGCATATTTTGGGTAACAGGCTTTTATCAAATACATCTTTTGCAAATATTTTCTCCCAGTCTGTGGCTTGTCTTCTCATTTTTGACAGTGTGTTTCACAAAGCAGAAGTTTCTTTAATTTTAATGAATTTCAGGTTAGTATTTCTTTTATTGATTATATCTTTGGTATTCTATCTAAAAAGTCATCACCGCATCCATAGTCATCTAAATTTTCTTTTATCTTCTCAAAATACTACAGTTTTGCACTTTACATTTAGGTCTATGATCCATTTTGAGTTAATTTTTGTAAAAGTTGTAAGTCTATGTCTAGATTCATTTTTTTGTGTGGCATATGGAGGTCCAGTTGTTCCAGGACTATTGATTAAAAAGAATGTATTTTCTCCATTGTGTTGTCTTTCCTCTTTTGTCAAAGATCAGTTGCCTATATTTATATGGGTATACTGATGGGCTCCCTGTTCTGTCCCATTGATCAATATGTCCATTCTTTGGTCAATACCACACTTTCTTGATTACTGTAGCTTTATATTAAGACTTATAGTCAGGTAGTATAAGTCTTCAATTTATGCTCTTTTTTAATATTATGTTGGCTATTCTGGGTACTTTGAATTTTTGTATAAACTTTAGAATCATTTTGTTGAATTGCACAAAATAATTTGCTGAGATTTTGTTTGGTATTGCATTGACTCTATAAAGTTAGGAAGAACTGACATCTTGTCAATATTGAGTATTCCTGTCCATGAACATTGGATATCTCTCCATTTATTTGGCTAAGTATTGATTTTTTTCAGGAGTTTTATAGTTTTTCTCATCTAGATCTTGTACATACTTGTTAGATTTATACATATTTCTCTCTTTTTTTGATGCTAATGTAAGTGGTAATGTGTGCTTTACATTTAAAATTCCACTTGTTGAATTCACTTTTGTGTATTCTACTTGTATTCTGCCAACTTGATGTAACTGCTTCTTAGTTCCAGAAGTTTTTCTGATGATTTTTTAAAAATTTTCCACAGAGATACTCATTCTATCAGTATTTTAGCTGTAACTCTTTGCACTATTTTTAGTGATTGCTCTAGGCTTTAAAATATATGCTCTTTATATTTTGCAGTGCACTTAGGGTCAATACCATACCACTTCACATAAAATACATAGCTCTATTTATCCTCAAGAGGTAATCATCAGTTTGTTTTCTCTAATTAAGAGGCTATTTCTTGGTTTGCCCTCCTGTCTCTTGTTTTTCCCTTACCCATTTGGGTTTTTTCCCTAAATTCCACATATGAGTGAAATTATATGGTATTGGTCTTTCTCTCACTGACTTTTTTCACTTAGCATAATACTCTCTATCTCTATCTACTCCATTACAAATGACAAGATTTCATTCTTTTTTTATGATTGAGTAACATTTCAGTGTGTGTATGTGTATATATACATGTATATAGGTATATACATATATATACATACATGCATATATTGAGACATTTATATATATATATACACATATGTGTGTGTGTGTGTATACACACACACACACACACACACATATATATATATATATTTCACATCTTCTTTATCCATTCACCAATTGATAGACAATTAGGGTGTTTCCATAATTTTGCTGGGTTGCTCAGTTGATGGAGCATATGACTCTTGATCTTGGGGTCATGAGTCTGAGCCCCACATTGGGTGTATAGATTAATGTCATATATTTTTTTAAAAAAGAGGGATGAAAGTCATTTATATATACATATACCTAGACATTTATAATTTCTTATACTTTTCATTCCTTTCTAAAGGTCTGTTTCCTCCCTTAATTTAGCTTAGAGTGTTCCCTTCAGTTTGGTGACAAAGTTTCTTAATTTTCTGCTACATCAAAACATGTTTATTTTGCCTTTGAAGGATATTTTTGCTGGGTATGGAATTATCTGTTACATCTCTCCTTTTTTTTTTCTTTTGAGAGAGAGAGAGAGAGAGAGAGAGAGAGAGAGAGAGCATTAGCAGGGGAGACGGGTGGGCAGAGGAAGAGAGAGAGAGAATCTCAAGCAGGCTCCACACTCAGCATGAAGCCTGAGACAGGGCTCAATCCCATGACCCTGGGATCATGACCTGAGCTGAAACCAAGAGTTGGATGCTCAACCGACTGAGCCACCCAGGTGGCCCAAATTTTTCCTTTCTGAATCTAAAAAATATTGTCCTAATATCTTCTAGCTTTCAGTTTTTCTAACAGGAAGTCAGCAGTCATTTGAATGATTGTTTGCATATACGTATTACAAATGTTTCCATGGAAGATGGAAAAATATATCTGCAAAATTTGAGACTCCACACTTGAAAAGGTGGAGCCTAATTCCCCTCCATTTGAATATAGTCCAGACTTAGAGACTTTATTCTAATAAACAGAATGTGGTGGTAGTGAATCTGTGTAACTTCCAAGACTAGTTATGAAAATGTGGTTGAGAAAACAAAGAGCTTCTGTCTGGCTTACTCTTGATCTCTTTCTCTGTCTTGTTCTAAGGGGGGATGGACACTATAGTATGAGGACACTCAAACAGTTCTGGAAAAAGGTTCCCAAGGAGAGGAATTGAGGTCACCTGCTTACTATCAGCACCAATGCCTGCCATGTGAGTGATACATCTTCCAGGTAGATCCACCAGCCCCAATCACATCCAGCTTCAAATGACCATGGTTTTGGTAACATTTGACTATAATGTTATGAAAGTCTCAGATCATAACCTTAGCTGTTCTCAAATTCTTGCTCAAAGAAAATGTGAGCGATAATAAACATTTATTGTTGTTTTAATCCAATAAATTTGGAGGTGATTTGTAATAGAGCAGTGGATAACTACATTTCCTAATTCAAATGTCTCTACATGTCATAATCACTCTAATTTATCAATGCTTCATTCATTTCTATTAAAAAGACTGTAAAATTCAAGATGCACTGCAGCTGAAAAAATCAATCTATGGAAGGAAATTATTAATTTTTGATAATACCAGTCTATTTTAAAACCCCATTATGTCTTTCCGGTTCACCTTCGCAGCCTGAGCACCTTGTATGATACTTGGTATGTAATAAGACATTGAGTAAATATTGCTGAATGAATGAATTTGGTCCTCCAGGTTTTAGCTTCTGAAGGGCAAAATCTATGTGTTATTCATCTTCATAATCTCCCTCACATGGTACAGTACCTAACACTGAACAAACATGCCACATTCACTGTTGAATTAAGTCAAACTTACCTGAAGTTCTTCCTGAAGTCAATGGTCTGGAAACAGAAGTGAAACATCATTTTAAACATTCATACTGCACACTGACTAGTGCTTATTTTCAAGCCCCATCGCCTATCACTAAAACAAACAAAAAACCCACCAAACAAAAGTACCCTAAATTTATACACTCTGTTGGTTCCCCACAGACCTTAAGGATTTTCATAATTTCCACCAATAGAACCCACCTTCAAATGTTTCTAGAGAATCTTTATGAAACAACATACAATGACAGGTATTTGTGTTTAGGTTGTAAGCTATTGTTAAGATGTTGAATCTGGCAAACTAGCTGCCAAGGCCTGGTAATCTGAATTCCTCCTTATCTAGTCAAGCCGTAAGCCATTTTAGTAGAGCTGACCTTTAAGAGCATAGGGAGTTTGGCAACATATAAATTGAGCAACTACTTTTCTCTCTTGAGGAGGTAGTGTGTATACTTAGGTAGTTTACAGCACAAAGCAGACTTCCTAGGTGCAAATCCCTACCAGACCATTTAACCAGCCTTGTGATCTTTGGCACACAGCTTAACCTCTGTCTTCGATGGCTAATCTGTAGAATGCAGAAACTAATAGTACCTACCTCCCTCACAGGACTATTGTGAAGAATAAATGGATTAGTACATGAAAAGTGCCTGGCACATAGTAAGCATGAATAAAAATTAGTTCTTATTGCTTTCAATGCCTACCACGAACCTAGATCGTTGTAGGGGACTTGTAGATCTTTGCCAAACAAATGAGTAACTAAGATAAGAGTACTGAATGAACATCTCTGCCCCATTTTCTGGAGGACAGTGGGGGGATTGTACTCATGAAAACACAAAGGTTTTGATTGTTTATTCCTTTTTAGAAGTTCTCCATTTGATGAAAATGAGGCAGTTGATTCTACTCATTGAAAGAGGATATACAATCACATTGGCATATAATTACACTGAACTGGGAACTATAAGGCAACACATGTTGGGGTAAGAGGAATTTTCATGGTTCCTTTCGGTCCCTTCATCAACTTAGTGAAAGCGGCAGACAGGAGTCAAATATAAGAAGGAGCACTGTTTCTGAATGTCAAGTGCTTTCTGCACTGCTGGGCACGTGGACAGGCTATTCTTTCTAACTCACAGAGACAAGCTGCCCCTAACTGCGAGCAACACCTGTGGAGAGGTCAGGGGCCTAATTAAACTTCTATCCCCAACACCAGGCACCATACCTAACCAACAGTAGGAAAGTCAAGAAAACATATTTTAAAGGAATGGAGTATTCAATAATCAAGGCAACTGGGGAAGACTTTGTGTCTAGATATTCTACGTTTGGTCCCAAACCTTCCACCTGTACCTTAACTTTCACCTACCTGGAGAGATACAAGTCTTCCTCTTAGACGCTCCAAGGAGCAAAAAGGGATCCAGTTGGAACCTCTTCTCAGAGTTCCAGGAACCACCTCCTCCGACTGCTGCTAAAGATGGAAAGAAGGCCAGAGAGGAGTTGGTAGAAGGGAAGCGCCTCTTAGAAGTGGCTGAGCGACAGCGGTGTGCCACTTGGCAGGGGTCCCGTCGGCTCTGTTAAGTTACCCCGGTCCCCGCTCTCCCCCGCGCTAATCCTCGCACACGGAAACCAACGGTTAGCAATACTCGCCTGCAATGGGCCCCGGGGACGCCGGCAGCCGCAGAGAAGCGACTTCCCGGGGACCCCACGGGGTCCCAGTCAGTGTCGCGCTTTGCCCCCCTGGCGCGCGGCTCCCCCGAGGGCAGCAGGAGCACCGACCGCCAGGAGGAGGTCGCCGTCGCCTGCCCGCTGCTGGAAGACCTCAGGCGGCGGCTGGCGCTCACCGTCCTGCAGGCGGCGCGGCGAGGGCGCCCTCG